>NW_010183960.1:3048-4324 GCF_000695765.1 Mesitornis unicolor
CAAACCCAGCATCTTATGTGATGGAAACCGTTTGGCTCTGCACAGATTTCAGCGGGGCCAACGTTTGGTTGTTGATGGTGTTCACTTGTACAGATCATCACGTGTCAGTTTTGGTGGGTTTTGCAAAACTGTTACTTCAAAGCTTCATCTCCTCTGTGCCAATGTTGTCCTTACTTTGTTAAGGCTTGGGGCTTTTTGGTTGTTTTTTGGTTGGTTGGGTTAGGATTTAGTTCCGTAAGATTATCGTTCATGTATGGGATTTGCTCCAGTTCTACATTGGCAGCCGCTTTCCCTGTTTATTTGTTTTTTCTCAATACAAAACTGACAATAGCCAAATGTACTCATTTCTAAAAACGCACTTCAAAGAAACAGCAGGGGAAGGAAAGAAAATCTCCATGCATTTAAAGGAGACGCTACCACCAACAAGGAAAACTTTACAGGGGCTGCGCTTTATTAACTCCGCTCGTTTCAAGCTGCTAATAATTAGCTCAGCACAAAATGCTTGCTTACCACGCAGCAGAGATGCTAGCGTTCCTCCAGAAGGGACTTTGTTATTGGAGACTGTTTTTATAAATGCATAGTTTCCTTAATTCCAGTATAATGATCTTTCTTGACTTAGTTATTGTTGCTTTAAGTGGCTAAAATAAACACTCTTGTTCATGTCCTCTCAAAAGAAAACACGAGTGTTCATGGCTTTATATTACTGAAGCTTTCCCTTATTTCCCCTACCCGCCTCCCCCCTGCTTTCTCTTTTCAGACTGCAGTCTCTAGGTACTCTCATAGTTTATATTTTCTTCCCATACTGAGGTGTTGTAGTAAAAAGGCTCCTTTGGCAGCTACCAAAACATGTCACATTAACGGTGACCTTTTCAAAAGGAAATGCTCCAAGGAGCTTTGATTGTGTAAAGAGTGCATTTGGTCCTGGAAATGGGGACACTGTAGAAGAAGAAATGACATGAAGGAATAGATATTTTATTCTAACTTCATTTTGATACTTGCAGGTGTCTCTTTAAGATGACTGTAAACTCATATCACTATGATAAATTATTATTTTTTCTGTGTGTAATGTTATTATGAGCAGGTGTACGAGAGACATCATTCAGTGCTTTTAACTCAATAATTTCCTCTGTTGGCCTAAGTCAGAGCAGAGCAGCTTTTCTGGGCTGCAGGGAAATGCAGGTCCAGAACAGTGCAAACACATCATTGTCACTGGGTGAGGACAAAGGAATCTGAACATCAAAGAGCTTTCATTTATATTATTTATTATTATATATCT
>NW_010183961.1:0-4035 GCF_000695765.1 Mesitornis unicolor
CCTGTGCCCAAACCCCCAAGTTTGGGTCCAAAAAACCAACCCCCATGCCTGAAAGCACAATTTCTGGGTCCAATAAACCACCCCCTGTGCCTGGAACCTCAGATTTTGAGTCAAAAACCCACCCCCTGCATCCAAAACCTCAAATTTGGGCCCAATAAACCACCCTCCTGTACCCAAAACCTCAAATTTGGGTCCAAAAAACCACCCTCTGCTCTCAAAGCCCCAACTTTTGGGTCCAAAACACCACCCCCTGCACCCAAAGCCTCAAATCCAGGTCCAAAACACCATCCCCTGTGCCTGGAACCTCAAATTTGGGTCAAAAAAACCACCCCCCATACCTGGAACCTCAAATTTGGAGGCAAGAAAACCACCCCCTGTGCCTGGAACCACAACTCTGGAGCCAAAAAAACCACCCCCTGTGCCTGAAACCTCCAATTTGGGTCCAATAAACCACCCCCCTGCACCCAAACCCTCCAATTCAGCCCCAAGCCTGCAGCGTCCATGGGGTAAAACACCGATGGGCAGCAGGTTCCTGTTGGAAATCAGAGTCTCCACGGAAAGAGAGCTTTGAAATGTGTTATTTCCAGGCCGGAGCAGAAAATCATCCCCAAAAATCAACCTGGACGGGGCTGGTCTTTGATATTCTTCATCTACATCCTCTGAAGTGAAACACCAAGGCCTGAGCTTCTGCAGGAACACCAGAAAATGCCATTTTCTGTCATCACCCAGATGCCGACTGGGATTAACTCCAGCCCAGTCACCACCAGTACGGTAAGAAACTAAACCTTATTTGCTCCCAAAACTCTCACCAACGCAGCTCCCAGGATGCTGTGAGCAGCGGCAAGGAAAAGAAAAATCGCCAAATATCACTTGCTAAAGAGAAATGTTTTCTGTTCACAGAGAAAAATCATTCATCTACATGGAAAAAAGCAGCTCCCGGGATGCGGCGAGCAACGGCAAGGAAAAAATCCCCAAATATCACTTGCTAAAGAGAAATGTTTTCTGTTCACAGAGAAAAATCATTCATCTACATGGAAAAAAATACTTTAAACACCAAAATAGGTCAGAAAACCAGGCAAAGATTGCACCCAACCGTTACCAGAAGCTGCTATCGTGACACTTCCCCGCTGGTTTGTTAACTCCAGGCCAAACTTGCAGCGTGAGGTGAGTTATAACCCACGTTTTCCTCTATTTCATCACTTCCAAACCTGCTTGGTAAGTACAGGGATCGGTTCCGGGCTGACCACAGCAGGGCCGAGCGTGGCGTTGAACCCGGCCGAGCGCGCTGCAACGACTACGCAAACGCAACCGGCCAGAAAAATCACCCTTATTTACAAAATAGCCAAGCCAGAAGTGGACTTCTGCAAACACTCCGACCCTTTCATTCACGTTTCAAGGAGGAAATCAAACACAGGCATTGATGGCGTTCACAGGGAGGCGTTTGAGAAGGAAGAAAGCCAGTCATGAGGAAGTTTCAGCGGCTCATTGAGGGAAAAAACCTCATAAAGTATCTTTAAATCCTGTCATTCCCTTTGAGGGAGACCAAAAGCTGCATGAGGAGTGAAAACGCAGAGGGAATTACCCCTGGATACATGGGGGTGATGTGCACGGGGTCACTTTGCACCCTGGGACACCCCAATGCGTGGCCAATCCCAGGAGACACCGAGCAGCTCCCTCTTGGCTCTCTGCGCCCTCCGAGTCCCTCCTGCTCTTTGGAAAGCCCACAAACACACAATAAAATCCTAATTCTGTGGAAATCCATGAGCTCATAGAGTTATCTGAAAGACATGGCATCGTAAGCCATACTTCATCTCATCCTGACCTTACCAAACCCGTGGCTGGAACCCACAACTCAGCGTAAACCTTGAGTAAAACCCCTCTGCCGAAGCCCAGCCCCTGCCACCGAGCACACAACGGTTACCACAGGTTTCTCCCCAGCTCTCCATTGAAATTTGGGCACCCTGACGCGCTGCTGAAGCCTCCAAACCGCACGGTTGCGTTAAAACCATCAGGTTTGCCAGCTACTCGTGGCTTTTTAGCGCGTAAATCAACGCGAGGAAGAGGAACACGGCAAAGGGGTGAGGGAGGGAGATCAGCTCCAAAGTCCTCTCCCCATAGATCCCCCTGGTTTTTGGAGCATCTTCCCTAGTGAGGTATCTAATAGGAAGTCCTGACTGGAGATTAAGGCTCGGAGAACGTTGATTTTATGCCCATAGATAATGAGTTGTGTGCGCAGTAAAGGGAAATTAAGAAAGGAAACCCAGCCGTAACCGTTCGGGAACAAGCCAGAAACCGGGTCAACTACCACAGTGTTGAGATTTGCCCGCCACAGAAAGGAGAAACCTGATTATTTCATTAAAAAGGTTGTAGGAATTAAGTGCTATGGTGCTGCTCGGGCAGAAATTGGTTATCCCAGAAGTTTTAAAGCCACGGGGAGAACAGTTATTTCCCATAGCCACCCCGGTTAATGCCAGCCCTGCCGGGCCCAGACACAGGGGTTTTGTTTTTTTTAAGGGGCAGACGAGTAAATTAAAGGTTTGGAGGGCAAGAATGAGGAGCTGCCACAAGCGAGGCGAGTTTTCTCACTCTACCCTATGGGGACGAGCCAGCGTTTCAAGATTTAAAAGGAAACCTTAAAAGGAAACGTGAATGCTAAAGCTCCTTTCCTGATGTGAAATGTCACTATTACATTATCCACTCTCAGACACCTGAGGTAATTATCTGTTGCTGGATAAACCTGCTGTGGTTTGGAGCTCAGAAACCTCCTGTTTCAGTGTCTGGCCATTTCATAACACTGCATTCACCTGAATAATCTCAGTGGGGAGCACTCGGCTGCAGACACAGCCTCACACTTTATTTTGGCTGTCAAATACAGGGACCTCCACCCCAGCAACAACCTGAGGGTGATGAGGAGGAGAAAGACCCATCACCAGGCTCCAACTTTTACCTAAAATCACCCAAATAGCACCCAAACCTGCTGCGTTACGCCAGCAGCCCCTGCCAACGTCCATTTGCAAGGCACAAAATGCAAAGCACAGACTTGGCCGAATTCCTCTCAAGGAAAGAAAAAAAGCAAACCCAAAGCTTTTCACGAGAACCAAGGTGCCTCTGCAGCAAATCCGAGCCCAAATACCCCGCCGAGAGGAAAACCAGCTTGGAAAAAGCCAGCCTGCAGTGCATAAACAGCGAGAAAAGAACAGCTTCTCCCAAGGGAAAAAAATAAATAAGTAAAAATCCAGTTTTCACAAATGCAAACAGGGACTTGGAGCAGGCAGGGCTTGCAGCCACACAGGTGAGCAATGTTAGAGTGTTTTTCAAGACAGATTTAACCAGTGACAGCACTTCAGGTTGTGGTGTGCCAGCCTTCGCAGCTTCCAGGCACGCTCTGCTCCAAGGGAGCACACATTGCTCCCCCTCTCCTCCTCCTAATTCACACATCTGAGCAATCTGCACTATGTTGCTGCTTCTTGCAAGGCACAAACGAGCCCGGCACCGTGAGAGCTGTTGGCGTTTTGCCGCAGCTGTTCAAACTTCATGCTCAAAGCCGCGTTTCTCACCGAGCTTTCCAAACTGCCAACAGAGCCCTCTTGCGCATTTACTCGTAACACCCCATCTTGAGAGCCTCGCCCGCGGCCAAAACCCACCAGATTTGTTGAGAGGAGTTTTGCAGCATGGGAAAAACTGTTTCTCCTCCGAGTCAAAGTCTGATTAAAGAGCTGGAAGGGGACTCACGCTCTCTCTCGCTGCTATGAATTAGCACAGCTCCAAGACTCAGGCCTTTTTTTTATTCCCCCACCCCCATATGCCTGCAAGCATGCAATTCATTTTACCTCGGGCAATTTCTTTTTAGCACCTACATAGAGCTATACTTGAAAAGAACTTTTCTAATCACCGTTTCGCTGCCACCTGCCTTTCTCCTCCTGCTCCAGTTAAAACTCCGCAGAAGTTGCGCTCGGCTACGAACTTAAGGACCAAATCTGCTGCTGCGACCCCTGCGAAGCGCACAAAACTACGTGAAAGATGCCTCTGAACTAG
>NW_010183962.1:0-4508 GCF_000695765.1 Mesitornis unicolor
GCCAGTTTTTGACCCAGCACAGCGTATGCCCATCTAAGCCATGCCCAGATAGCTTCTCCAGGAGGATGCTGTGGGAGACAGTGTCAAAGGCCTTCCTAAGGTCCAGGTAGTCAATGTCCACAGCTTTCCCCTCATCCGCCAAGCAGGTCACCTTGTCATAAAAGGAGATCAGATTAGTCAAGCAGGATCTGCCCTTCCTGAACCCATGCTGACCCGGGCCTGATGGTGTGGTTGTCCTGCATGTGCCATGTGATGGTACTCAGGATGATTTGCTCCATCACCTTCCCTGGCACCGAGGTCAGACTGACAGCTCTGTAGTTCCCTAGGTCTTCCTTTCGGCCCTTCTTGTACATGGGCGTCACGTTTGCAAGCCTCCAGTCAACTGGGACCTCCCCAGTCAGCCAGGACTGTTGGTAAATGACGGAAAAATAGAAATGATGCTTTACCATAAGCTGTTTACCATGAATGCAGTTAAAAGCTGGGGTATGTTGCTCAGAGGGGTGTAGAATCTCCATCACTGAGATTCTGATTATCAGAAATTTACTGAATATGGCCCTGAACAACCTGCTATGACGAGATCCATTGTGAGGAAGAATTGAACTAGATAACCTCTGGAAGCCATTTCAACTTAAATGGTTCTGTAGTTCTACTAAGAAATATATTGCAGGAATGATGACTTGTATGAATGCATAGCATCTGAGTTTAGCCAAATAGTAAGAGGTAAGGAAACTCTAAAGTACACTAATTGTGTGATTATTCCCTAGAGCTTGGTAGGAATATGTACAGGTATTAAGTTTAAGCTGTAAGTGATAGATGGACTTTGGCATGTCAGTCCATAGTGTCTGCATAGATTTTTTTATGCTTAACACAGAATTATGCAATGCATGAGGAAAGCTTGACTCTTGAAAATAGGATTTGTAGAGTTCATGGAACTGAAAAAAATGTGTCTAATGCTGGAGGTTAGAGAGAAGAGCCGTAGGATGTTGAGTTGAGCCCAGTGGACACTTCATTTAAGATAAATAGGAGGTACAGTGCCTAGCCTGAGAATCACAAACATGTTTAAGCTTAAGATTAGCTTGTGATCACGCTGGCAGCAGCAGGACATGATTAGTTTGACAGACTGATGCTCCTAGAATCTGAACAATCAAGAGCTGTTTAATATAGAAGGTATCTGGAGCAACAGCTAATTCCATGAGTGGATTTATCCTTAGCTGAACTTCTGTAGTAACATATGAGCAATATTTGAGATGCTCTTTCTTTGCTAGGTTTGTAACAGATACAGATCATTCACTTTAATAGTTGATATGCTGAAAGATGAAAGGGTTTTCATGGTTATATTTTAAAGCTATTACTGATTAGCTAGCAAATTTTAGTCAAGTGTAATAAAATAATATAAATAGTGTTGCAAAGATACAACTCGGAGAACAATAAGGACACTATGGCAGCTTGACAGTGGCTAAAGGGGAGGATACATTTCTTCACTTATAACTTCCGTTACCTGTTTGTTAAATTCAAGAACTGTTTTCTTCCTCTTTGGTGTGGTGATCTTCCCTGCCCCCCCACTACTTTAACTTTCTCTCCAGACACACAATGTATTCACAGTTACCTTTCAATGTATTTAAGTGCCCTATTTTTACCCAACCCTACAACTGTAATCCCTCTGCATTACCCCGTGGATTTCTCATTCCAAATGACCCACCCTTTAACTTCATGAAAATTCTATGATATTCCAGAAAGATTAAGGTCGACAATGTTAACACAGAAACAACAGTAGAATGCTATTTTAGGTATTAAATAACATTTCAATGTACTTTTGACCCTCCTTGTCTGAATACATTTACAGTTTCTAAGAATAAAAGACAAAGCCTGACAGAAACAGGTAGGAGTCTCCACTCTGACCTACCATCCCTTCAGTCTTGTAGACCTTCATCAACACTTCATGTTGGAGTCTCTCAGGTCATACAGAGTTCACAGAATCAAATAACCTCTCAAATTACTCTTCTGCCTATCTTAATGCTTACTTCCCCTTTCAGAAAACTGTCCTTTAAAGCTATATCTCTCGCCTGATCAGATTTCCTAATGTCACTGCTGTCTGCAAAGAGAAATGCATCAGAAATGTATCCCTTCATCTATTTATACAAATTAGCATAATGAATGCTTCAAGTTCATTCTGAATGACAGCCTTTTCACTGTGTTGAAGTGACAGAATTTCACTAGCCAATCAGAAACTGCTTTTATGTCTAGTACTATTCGTCAGTACTATGTAATTTGGTTTTCTTTTAAAGATGGAATCATACCTCCATTTCACTTGAGAATCTTAATCTAGAGCAACAGTCCAGCTGTCACTTATTGCAATTTCCCTTTTTCTTATCCAACCAGCCTGCAATGTCATTCTGTTACTCTTTATTTAAAAACAAGGTTGTTCTCTATAATAATTAAAGATGAAAGAATATACCTGGGGCTGTTAGCTTTAGCAAATCTATGCTTAATAGCAGCATTAGCCAAGCATAGGTACTCTGCTGCACCTTGCAGCTTTTTTTCTATATTCTATTTCTGGTTAAAATACATATTTTTGCCATATTCCTTCCCTGCAAAACACATTCTGTAAAAGTAAAATAGATAGCAGTAATATCCCCAAGTTTTGTATTTTTTTTCCTGTCTCTTCTCTTTATAGGTCATCATTCATAACAGCTTCACTGTTCAGGACATATGGTTGAAAATAAGGACATGTAGGGGGTTTTAATTGGCAGAAAGTCATCTTATAAATAAAGAATTGAGAATGGTTCTTCACGTGCACCTTTGGTTTTCTGTTGCTAGTTGTTTCATGAGCTTCAAAGCATACTAAGGCATACTTCTGTACAACCAACAGCTCTGTGCAAATTCATGAATTAACTTTCTTTACTTGTGCTTGTGTGTGGACTAAGATTACTGGTGGACTTTGATTTCACAAAACTTTTGAGATGTTTTTATAGGGAATAAGCTCAAAGCTGGCCTCAGTCATTTACTGAACATGTTGTAAGAATACCATCTAGCTCACAGTTCTATCTTTCTCACCATTAAACTTTCCAATATATGGAAATATATTCCATATATGCTTTCAGCCTATATGAAAACTCCCTATAAATGCAGATAAATTCCTTGCTAATTTGGAATGGTGGAGACAAATCATTATAGCTCTATAAACAAACAATTATAGCTCCATAAACAAACAATCCGGCAGGATGAAGACACAAGTCTGACATTGTAGCTATAGGAAGGAAATGGAAAACAATGTCGAGGAGTTAGTGTGATATAAAAAGTAAGAAAGGAAAATCAAAAGGACAATGGAAGCAAAAGATAGGGATATTTAGGTAACATGGTTTACTGAGCTATAAACTGATAGGGAAAAGGATGTAGATAAATGTTTAACACTGTCTTGCTCTCCCATCACTCTCACATGTTCAAGCTCCAGTTCACTCACTATCTCAAGTTGTTCAGGATCTCTCTCTCTCTTCTGTACTAGTGCTTTCCCATTTTATGCCTTAGGCTCTAAACCAGAAAACATGATACGTTTTGTATTGCTTCTACAAATGTGTAACAAGCGTTACCTTTCTGCTTGTGTGCACAGTGTATATCTTCTGAATGTAATTCTGTCACTGAAAATGTGTGCAGTCTTTATTTGCTATAATCATAGCAAAGGCAGGGACACAACAGCCTGCATTTTTTGGTCTAACTGATTTTGGGTAAAGGGTCATGTTTCCTTACCTGAAGGTAAACATCACACTAAAATATCTCTTACACTTGACTCTCATTTGATTTTAGTTCTCTCAAGACTTTTTTCTGTGAGGACAAGAACTTAAGTGCTTGTTTTGCTGTTTTTTTTTTTTAACCCTGCCAGTGGGGACAATTGAACTAGTCTGTATGACTCAGGAGTGGCTTGTGTTACATCTACATTCAGAATGAAATCAATTGATTAGTTTGGATTGATTAATAAGATTTCTGAATCTGTGTAGAGAAAGATAAAAAGCTGATAGTGATTTAGACTCTTTTGACATAAAAGGCTAGAATTGTCTGACAAAAAATGAATTGTCAGATTAATTGTTCATGGTACCTCAAATATTAACATATTCCCCTTATATTACTGAAGCTGACTTGAGAATACTCATGTTCATATGCATGAAAGGCCTAAAGTTATAAAGCTATAAAAAAATAGCTCCTCTTTAATTTAATTGAAGAAGAAAAGCCAGCCATTGCATTATTTATATTAACTATAATGTTTATCCTTCATTTAACTTTTATTACTATAGAATTAATATACTGTATGTAAAACATGACTGTGTATTATTGTGATTTGTTTAAGAAAAGGCATAAGGAGTATGTAAGACATGTTGTAGGTCTTAGGTCACAGTTTATGTCATAAGTAATGGACTGTGATGAATAACAATGCTTAAGTTTGACAAAAGAGGACCCTTCCCTTCCCTTCCCTTCCCTTCCCTTCCCTTCCCTTCCCTTCCCTTCCCTTCCCTTCC
>NW_010183962.1:4555-9803 GCF_000695765.1 Mesitornis unicolor
CCCCTCCCCCGCCCTGCCTTCCCCTGCCCTGCCCCTCGCCCTGCCCCTCTCTCCTCCCCTCTCCTCCCCTATTTTGACAGCAAAATAGGGGATTAGTAGGCATAATAAACTGTAGTATTTTACTAGAAATTGGTTTGAAGAGATTAGTCCATGGATAAGATATGTAAGAAAATACTGACAAAAACCGCATGACAAGAAGAATGAAAAGTAGAGAATAGAAATAGTGTACAATAAACAACCAAACAAGTCTGTTGTCTGAAAATACATCATAAAGCCAGCACTCTGTTCTGAAGTATATTAGGGTAAAAAGGAGATATGTAAGAAGTCAGGGAGCCAAGAATGCTGTACAACATTCCTTCCATAATTTAGTAACACGGCCTCTCATTCAGAACAAAAATCATAGATTTAGGAAGCAAGCTCTTTTCCCGACTCACTCAATAGATTATTGACAGTGGGGAAATGATTTAGCAACTGGTTTTCAATTTTCCCTGTAATAAGTATCTTTTTGTGCCAGTAATTGTTTTCAGGTGTTTAAAGACTTGGTGAGAAATTATGCCTGTAAATTAAAAAAATGAAAGGTGGAAAAATTAAAGGTGACTTAAAAAAAGAAGTTTTAGTACTTCAGTTTCTTAATTTGCCAAATAGAAACAGTACAGTTTATAATTCAGAGTAGTATTCTGTACACAAGCAAAGCTGGCTGGTCAATGATATTTGGAATACTTACCTGCAATTTTCAGATGAGAACTTGTTTTAGTGAGAAATATTTTCTGCTTGTTTTTACATAGCGATAAAGAACTGAGATAAGAGCTAGGTGATAAAACACATAGAACATACTTAGTTCTGTAAATCAGCTGAGCTTTACAGAAATCAATGAGACTTAAAAACTAAGCACAAATTTGTCCCTTTCAAAATCAAAACTTTAAGGTGAAATTAGCCCTAATGAACTTTCTGGCTGTACTTCTTTTCCATGTAAGCCCAACAGTGAAGATTTAAATCAACTTTATAAATTGTATATGGGAGTTCTGCTGGCCCAAGAGACAAGGGCAACGTTACCATGTGCTAATTATGCGAATCCAACATTCAGACCAGTTATTGATGGGACCTTTATAGTTATGAACAAATCTAGACTTCTAATGTGGTTTGTCTGCTGGGCTTTGTGGCTAGTTACACAATAGAATTCTATGTGACTGATTATAGCCTTTTGTAACAGTTATCTGTTTTGGTGCAAATGGTTAAATAGAATAGCTTTCAGGGTGAGAATCCTTTTATTGTCATTAAAAACACAATGAATACAGACACAAGAAAAATATATAAGATGGTGAGCCTTTTGCTGATGTCATGATGCACTTAAATATTTTCTATAATTTTCATGTTTATAAATGTAAGATTTTTTATACATATTATGATAATAATGCAAGTTAATTATGGTGTTACAGGTAGTGCTTATTTGAAGAGCTGCCTATAAGCGTACAAGTACTGCTTGCTGTTAAAGCACCAGACACTGCATAGCACAGAATGAGCTATTGCCTTACTATCCTTCTTCCATTTAAATGTAATTTATTAACACCTGTTAAACATAGCAGTAATTACAAATTATTTTGCTAGTGTTGACCTGTAGAGTCTCCAATTTCTACAAAGTGCTTCTGTCTATTTAGAAAATAGATCTATCAATTACCCACAATCTTTTCTGAAAATACAGCACTTTATAGAAGGTTCACATATACTCTTACACTCCTTTTAAGCTAACTGGAATAATTATAACTACTTTAGAAGCTGTGGCGATACATTAATGAAGGTAGGTAGGTGATGCTCATGATCCTTGTATACTTGAGAAAGTTTTCTGGTTTTAGTAGACAAAAAAAAAAGGCTCACAACCCAATGCAAACTAGTATTTGCTGCTAACTTGCTTATAATGAAATATTCATCAAGAAAGTGCATAGTTTCCTGCCGTCTTCAGTTATACTTAGACAGAAGTTTAATCTCATTCAGTACTCATCACCTCTTAGTTTATCTGATAGCTGTGTGAATTTGTGTTCTATTCCTTAAAGCATCAACTACATGGGAAAAAGGGAACCATCTAAGATTTAAGAATTGATGTGGAGTATTGATCGATTGTGAGGTACAAGACAGCATAAATAACAGCTGCTAATAGAGTGGGAGCTATTGTAGTATAGTGACTTTACCAGTTCTTCAGACTAGGTTTCTGTTTTGTAACTCTAGGCAACTGTTATATATTTTTAAATAAAAAATGAGAGAAAACAATGCTGTATTGTTCAAATCTTATAACAGCCCAGAAGCGTACTTGTCTTCTGCTCTCAAGAGAATGATCTGTTACTCCTGATGCCACTTCTTACCCACCAGCCTGTCTGTATGTGCGCTGCTGTCACTGTCATACAACTAACACTCTTGCTTCCTGAGGTGCAGTCACTTGGTGTTAAAATTTGGAAAGTTAGAAGGATTCAGCTTTGTGAAAACTTGAGGCTTGTTCTTGAAAACTGCTTTATAAAGGCTTTCATTTATTGGGTTACAGTATATGAGAACTTACATGCCATAACACTGATAAAACCACTATTTTTGTCTATGGGATGACTGTAAAAGTGCCACTAAATGATGAGTTGAAAATAGATATATCAAAGAGTCAGTTACCAAGAGATCCTAAATTAGGACCTTGTTGCAACAAGAAAAAGGCACTGAGATTTGTGAACTCTTCGGAGAGCTGTATTGTTGCTCCTTCTATGTAACACTCATGACTGGGAATGAAATGCAAGTAAAGCTGCTTTTAATCCTTTTAGAACCTTGGTGATTTTCACAACATTCACATTCTTTAATTAGGTTATATCAGCTGGCATTCACCTAGGAATATTTCTGATGTGGCAAAGTCTTTCTATGTTTAGTATTTATAAGTATTTTTAATACATTTCAGTTTGTCAGAGTGTGATTCCTATTGTTCAAAGGCACCAATGCCCATCAAGTTTCCAGTTCATGGTGTCAAAAGCCAATCCTGTTAATGTGTACTACTTGTATTTTTTTTTTATTTAAGTGTTTTGTCCCACTCAGTGAACAAGGAGATGTGTGAATCTTTTTAATTCCCTGAGACCCAGCATGCTGGCCAGCATACCAATCCCTGCAGCAGGAGACAGGGTAGTTACATCATGACAGTTACTCAGAGGAACAGTTGTACCTGTAACTTTATTAACTGACAACTTTTAGGGGTAAATGGGCAGAATCTGGCAACAATTAACAGATAACTGTCAATGAGTGAACAAAAGGCAATTAGTGAATAAAAGGCACTTTGGTAATGAGAACAATCTTTTAACAACTCTGTCCATATAAAAACTTACATGTATGTGAGAAGGAGAGGGAGAAAAAGAGAGAGTAAGAAGAGAAAAAGAAAAGAGAATCGAATAGGGAGAAGGAAAAGATATCATCACCCTTGGGATCCAGCATTGTTGTCGAGCAGCAGTTTTTGATTCATGGGTGGTGGTGTCACTGAAATCGAGAATAGAAAAACCTCTTAACACTAATGTACCATTAAGAAGCAGGCATTCTTTATTCGATGTCTGGAATGAGGGGCATTATTTATTCCATCCAAGCTCGCACAACCACTGACACTTTTCTTGGCATATTTATACACAAAAGTTTCAGGACTGCATAATCTGAGTTACAATAATTGCTAGCAATTTAAATATAATTATAACACATTTAAATATCTGCTGAATCATTCTTGTATCAAACTGTGCTGTGTCCAAGGGGTCCTTTGGTGGTTTCTGGTGGTCCCTTGTGGTTCTGAAGAGGCACTCTTGCTGTTATTTCCATGAACTTAGTCTTTCTCCCATATATGATCTTTCATGGACCCATTTCCTCAGCTCCCTTATCTTGTTTTTGTCAATGTTCTGCTGGTTTATCTGTAGTCTTTCAGAATGTACTAGGATGTATCTGTACTAGAATGTATCAGTGTACTATAGTTACAGTTATAAAAATCATGTCCTTGAGTGAGTTCTTTTTTGAGGCCCCTTACAACAGTGGGTTGACCAAAATTTGAGTAAGGAATTTGTTTTTTATAGTCTCTCTTGTGTGTCTGTGATTGGCCAGCTAGTCGAAGTATTGCCTTGTCAATCAATGGTGCAGGAAGGGTATGCACTTAACCTGTGATTGCAAAACACCACCATGCCTCTATATGCGACTATGCATGTACTAGATAAACCTTATTTGCATATAAATGCCACTTGTAATATGCATTTGGACTTTAATGAAGCAAAAGGTCGTTTGCTGTCACTGAAGAGTGGGGTGGGTCTGGGAAAAGGCTGTCTCAACTCCTTGAGCCACTTTCTCCCCTCCCATGCCCATCCTTATCACTTGTTTGGCTTTGTTGCTCCTCAAGGTGCTTCTCAAGATCTTTTGTTTAGATAGCTTATCTCCACATCCCTCCACTGGCAACATCCTGCCTCTGTTTGGTGTCTTTTCACAGTAACTGTTTGAAACATTTTAACCTCATACTGTACGGACCTTTACAGTAAGCGGTAGTCAGAAGTGCAGCTTTCTTTTATCTTCACTTTTGTATCTGTCAGAATTAAATGCCTGGAAAGATAACACTTTTCTGCAACTTTTCTTGGTCAAAGTAATTTTGCTCAAAGCTTACTTTTTCTCCTTCCTTCATATCTAACTTAAACTATTAATTTCAAATGATAAACAGCCAAGCTCTACATGAAGACAGAATTAATGTTTTGAGAAATCTGCTCTTACCCTATATGTACAAGATCAAAAGGAGGTTAAATTTTAAAAGAAGAAAAGTTTAAATATACTAAAGATTTGGGGAAGGGAACTCATGAAAAAGGTAATTTAAAGAGCAAAGTTGAACAGGCTAATAAGTAACATGCACAGTAGAGTGTAAGTTTAGATCTGTAAAACTGTCATGTTTATGAACATGCTCTGAGCTGGAAAAGCTTTTTGGTAAAGACATGAGAATAACAGCTTCAAAAATTCCGCTTTGCTTCAGAACTTCAGCCTTAGTAATACTGCTACCATCTGCTGACCATTCTATACCAGGGGTGATGAAGATAAACAAAAATAGACTGTCAAAGTTCTCAAGAGCTGCCTAATCTGTCCTTTCCTGAAGTAAGATGAATATTACCAGCTACATATATCAGATGTGATTTCTTTAACTTTTTCATAAAGAGATCCAAAAGTGAGGACTCCTGTCTTTTAGGCAATATGAGGAAGTACTGTGGCAGATGCACCCACCCTACTA
>NW_010183963.1:0-737 GCF_000695765.1 Mesitornis unicolor
AGCTGTGAGGATGCCGTGGGAGACTGTGACAGACGTGTACCTGTCATTTTTATACTTCATTACATGTACAAAATCCATGCACTTGTGACCTGGTTTTGCTGAAATTGAATCATAGAATTCCATTTTCAGTTCAGCGCTGCATTGGTGAGACAATTAGAGTGTTCAATTTAGTGAAAACAAGTTGATATTATAGCTTTATCTGGGATAGAATTATTTTTTTCCTCATAGTAGCTGGCAAGACTGTTTTGGATTTATGCTAAAAGGAATGTTGATACTGTGTGATGTTTAGATTAACACAAAGTTTGCTTTTCAGTCTTTGCTTGAATTCGTGTTCATAGTTTTGGGAGTTTATTTTTTTTTTGCTTTACTTTATTTTCCTTCTTTCTGCATAAGAGAGGTGAGAGCTGAAGTGAAAGCCTGGGATTTTCCAAGACAGATGACCCAGGACAGATTATCTGGGTATGATCCAAGCAGACCAAAAATGTGTATTATCCTATACACATCACACTCACTATAAACTGGGGAGTTTGCAAGGGGTGACCCTGCTTCTCTTCCCTTCCTTCCCTTCTTCTTCAGATAGTGGCCCATCTCATCTAGCCTATTTGGTTCCTCAGGATTTCCTCTCCCTTGTTGTGTTTCCATTGGTGCACAGCCAGCAACTGCTGTTTGTGAGCTGAGTATAACTTTGATTTTTTTCTTATCATTGTTCTAATGCTGCTGCTGCTGCTGCTGCTGTG
>NW_010183963.1:768-32209 GCF_000695765.1 Mesitornis unicolor
TTTTTTTTTGTCTTGCTCCTCCTGCTCCTGCTGCTGCTGCTGCTACTACTACTACTACTACTACTAATTCAGTTTGATTTATTATAATTATTAAATAACCTTTATTTCAACCAAACAAGTTCTTTCACTTTTGCTCTCCCAATTCTCTCCCCTGCTCCACTGAGGAGAAGGGGAAGTAAGAGAGCTGCTGCATGGTGTTTAGCTGTTTGCAATGTTAAACCAAGACAATCTGGCACAGAAACTATGACTTGTGGTTTTTGTGGTGCTATTTAGGTAGACCATACTTCTACCTACTGCTAATTGCAGGGTTGGGGCCACATTTACATACTGGTCAATATTTGCAGGGCTACGTTAAGCACTAAAGCTGTCCTGTTTTTCAAAATAATATCTGACAATTTAAACTGAAACATATACATCAGAAAATTAAAACAATGTTGACCAAATTATAACAAATATACTCTGCCATAATTATGTTTATAATTAACACATACATAGGATTTGTTTCTGTTCTATCTGAGCTTTACAAATCCTACTCCACAGAATAAAAAAGAGTTTCAGATGCAGCTGGTGATCTGGAGCTATCACAGAGCTAGAAAGGATACAAAATGCATATATACGTGCATTTATTTTTGTGTAGAAGAGGTAGACCATGCAGTTAGAAAAGCTACTCTCTCCCTCTGTTTTCACAAAGCAAGTGGGATCCAAATAATTTGCAAGTCTCCATATTAATAAGCTTTGGTAAGAATTTGTCTACCATATAATAAATGTTACACTGAAATGTTATGATAACTGTCATAAGTTACATAAATTCTAATTTTGTTGAAATTGAGGAACATTTTGCAACTGATTTCCAGGAGAGTAAGGAACAGGGCCATGTGGTGCTCTCTCCCATCAACCACAGACTAGCAAACCCTTTATCTTTTCATTGAAGATATATATGAAAAGAGGAAGAAGAGATAGTCGTATAGTAGAGTCTGTCATAATATTTCTGTTCTCAGAAGGCCTTTCCAAGGACGTAGATCTAGTTCCTATTTTTTAAATAGAAAACCCAAGTCACTGAGAGACAGAATAACTCAGCCCTGGTCACCCAGACAATGATCAAGGAAAAAGTATGTTTCCAGTCTCTTACATTTTGTATAATTTGGGCAGACAAATGAAAGTAATCGCTCTTCAGTTAGAACAGCACAAGAAAGGTGGTGTGATATAAATAAAATTATCTCAACTGTTTCAGTGTCATGACCATGCAACCATACCTAATAAGGGAAATAAAAATGTTTAGCATAATCAAAAATTTGTTGGAATGAAGCACTAAATAACCATGGTAACAGAAGTAAAACAAAATTCAACAAAGCAAAAATATCCTCCCTAAAATGGTGTTAGTATATTAGGAAAATAATAATAAAGAATAAACTACATTTCTTTGGTAATACCTAGTTTTAGGGCTATCCTTTTTTATACAACACAAAATGCTACTTGAACTAAAGGGAAAAAGTAAGAGAGAGTAACATTTCATTAGGTGATAATTTCATTTGCAGAGGCAACTGCTTTGTAACTTTGAAACAAAAAGTTCATATACAGAATTTTTCTTCATATGGACCCTGTTCTTCCTAAAGAAAGACTGAAGAGACAAGACCAGATAAAAATAAACAACGATGTCTTTATGTGTATATGGCTGCAAAGCACATTGACATAGGGAATGGATGTCCTATTTGGGCAGACAGAAGTCCTACAAAAAAGTGATTATTTTTCTTTTTCATCTTTTCTAGGATGGGATCTTTTTATGCTCCATGTCTCCCAGCGATCAACGTGTTCCGCCTCCACACTTCTATGTACCTGCAGTGCTGGGCAGTGATGTGCTGTAATGTCCCCCAAGAGAGGGTCTTCAAGGCTTCCAGATCCAATAACTTCTACATGGCCATGCTACTTTTCATCCTCTTTCTCTCCACACTGCCTGCTGTGTACACCATTGTCTCCATCCCACCATCTTTTGACTGTGGTCCTTTCAGGTTTTTGGCATTTTTTTATCTTTTGTTATTGTTGTAATGAACTGCCTCATCACATCACAGTGAATGATCCAGTAATGAAAAAGAGGTTCTATGATAAGTGTTAGCACCTGATAGGCTCAGTGTTTTATTGTGTCACATTTCTCATTGTGGATATTTCCTGAAGCTGGAATTCTAGAATAATAAGAAATTCTTGAGAAAGTTTTATCTGAAGTACAGTACAGAAAATCTTTGCTTTTAGTTACTTGTAATGTAAAAAAAAGTCATTACAGCTGTAATCAAGCAAAAAAATATTCCTGAGTAGAGCAGTGACCAGTCATGTTTTTCTGGTCTGCTGCCTTGAGAGAGATGGCTTTCAGGAAATGTCTACATATATCCTGTAAGAAGGGCATGTGGTGGTGTGCCAAGTGTGGTGCAGTCTTTGACTGCTGAGACTCTCCTCAGTTGTATAGTATTTCATGCATATGTATTACTGCTGTGAAGTTGAATCTATTTCTGAAGACTTGAAGACCTCTATGTTCATTAGTCCCTCCTAAAAACTTAGGCCTGCCTTTCCTGTACAAACATGTGCCTTGCATTCAAGCTAGCTTAGAGGTTCTCACACTTTCTCTTCCTGTGCATACTACCTGGAAAGTTCAGAGTCATTTTAATCATCTTTACTTGAAAGATAGCATGACATACAACTAAAATAGGTACACAGTAACAGTCAATACATTAAATTAAAAATTTTAAAATACTTTAGTCTTTGTTTTGAACAAAGTATTCACAAAGCAAGAGTAGGAGAAGAGTAAACGAGACATCATGACTGCAATGAAAAGTTTGACTAATACATTACTGTTGTGAGTAAAACAGTATCTGCATAATCCCCAGTGTGCTTTGTAAAAGAGCAGAAGCCTTGTCATGTTAACTTTGGCCAAAGACAAAATATCTAGGAAATTGTTTCTAGCTACTTGCAATAGCCACAGTTGTCCAAGAGGGAGAATTGCATGACATGCAAAAATTCTGATGAGACAGAAAATTGCTTGAATTTACAGAAGCAATGGTAGCAAAGCAAGTGATGTAAAGACTTTTAATTGTCAAAGCAAAATATCTAGATTCAGATCTGAGTAGCTGCAGTTAATGAATTGAATATTACTGAAATGGTAAAATTACTGTTAGAAATGAGTAAGCTAATAGTACCTGCAAATCTTTCTTTGGCAAATGCAGAGATACTTTGTACTTCATTAAAAAAGAAAAATCTTCAAGGTAACTTTTAATGAGGGAGGACTTTAAACAAATGGAAGTTCATTCAACCTGAGTATAAATAATGATCCTATTGAGTATCCTGTAGCAGTGCACGACTCTAAATTTATCAAAAAAAAGAGGAAAATCTTTTACTATTAAGAACTGTCTCATCTCTCATAAAACTTCTGATTCTTTGTAGTTTTTATGTTTTGGTTTGGTTTGGTTTGATTTGCTTTGCATTTTTATTCTGTAATTAAAGGCAACATATACAACTCAACAGAGACCTGCCAGGAGTAGGGAAGTCAGGACAGAATTAGCAAAGTTGTAACAGAAACAGCTTTGTGCAGGCTGGGGAAAAGACAATGAAAGCACAATTTCTCATCTATTATGGATGGATGGAGGAAGTGGAGAGAAAGAACTGGTATGAAGAATTCTACCTGTAACCTTTTTACATTACCTTTAAGAAAAAGGCCTGCTTTTCATAGATGCTTTGAAAGAACTGATAAGAGGTGGCAGGAGATGTCAATACCTGGAATATCAGGTGGCATTTTGATGTCAATTCCTTTAACCAACTCAAAATACCAATTAGTCTTTATACACATAAAGATCCATTTTGCTGGTTTTGTTCAGATGAAAGCTTCAGACTCTATATTGTAAGGCACAGGCAGAAACAAAATAAGCAGGAAGGGACTTTCGGAACATTTACTAAAATGCATCTGCAGGAAAAACTTAATGTTAATGGTCTAAGGAGAAAACACTTTCTAGATAAGCTGGCCATGGAACAATTACACATGAAGGTTATTAGAATGCTGTGACAATAAGAAAAATCTCAGAAAACACAGCCACTGACTTCTATAGTATTAGTATGCAGCAAAAAGAGAGAATTAAGATGAATGGAAACCAACTGTAAGTAAATAATTTTTTACTTATTTGAATTTTTCACTAGGACTTCATAGAGCACAAATTGCACTGCAGTCTTTGATTAGTGGTATGGAATTCACAACTCAGTACACTGATTCTTTGAGGAGTATTCTTGGTGGTAACTGCAGAAAAAACATCTATTAGAATAAAATAAAAATATTGTCTATTTTACCTGTTAAAATACATAAATACTATTTTAAATAATATTCTTTTCAGAGTATCAAGTTTTAAAAAATGTTAACACACAGTTTATTGTCCTTTTCCTAGGTTTGATGTGACATGATTAACCTATATATTCATACTACTGCATTGACAATGCCATTTGATACATTATTAACTTTTCTGCTTAATAGTGGGAAGACTAGAATGTATGAAGTCATAGGAGAAACTCTGGAGCATGACTTCCCTTCCTGGTTCGGGAAGGTATTTGGTTATGCCTCTAACCCTGGACTCATCCTACCTTTCATATTGCTGATGGTGTATGTATAGAATATTAACTCAGAGCTTGCTTAATCTAAGGTCTGTTAAGTTTCTTTCATTCTGAATCTTCACTGCCTGAATATCGAATTTAACACAGTGCTGATTGCTCTGTGGTGAGGGACTTGAAGAACTCATGAGCCTTTTATATGGTTATTATTAACGTGTGTTTGCAGAAAGGATGATATACCTTTTCTGCTCAATGGCTTGTTTATGTTATTGCTTTTCAAAAATGTTGTTGTTGCCATGAAAATGGCAAAGCTATTAAAATGCCAAAGCTTATAAGGGATCTGAAACACTGTGACTTTGATCAGCTCATCCAGCAGGCAGAACAGTACATCATAAATCACTAGTAAGTTCAATAGGAACATGACCACCATCACATGGAGTTATTTCTCAGTAACTTTCAGTGAGTCTGATGTTCAGTTTCTTGGCCTTTCCTTGATAAACAATGTACCTTATGCTGTTGGTACAGGAGTGTGAGACAGGGTGTTGAAGACTTTATGAAACAGGGCTCATAGATATTTTTTGTAAGTCAGTACCTGGTAGAGAATAATGAACCCAGAACAGTCTTTCTCACAGATCGTATTGAGTCCTGCCTTATCAAGGCATTTTAAACTTCTGTATACATATATGGGATTATTTAGCATACTGCTGAACTAAAAATTAATTCTGTGTAGAGGTGAGCTGAGATTTACCTTTGCATTGTAGAACTGCCAACAAATATAAAGAAAATTACAGAATACAATAGAAATTGCAGAAAGATTTTACATGAGCAAAGTGAAATTCTGAGATGAAATTTTGCCAGGTTTTACTGAACATCATATTCTATTTTAACCCTTGGCTAGAAAAACAAAGAACCCAGAAATGCATTGTCAAATACTACTGATTTTTTTGAGCACTATTCCTTTCTTGGAATGGTCCAAGCCAGATACTAAAAACAAACAAAAAAACCCAACCAAACAAACTGAAAAAAAGAGAAATAAAACCAGTAGGAAAGTACAAGGCAAAATCAGGCAAAGCAGAGAAAGCAGCATATGTGGATTACTTTATTACTGCTTGCAATAAAAGACTAATAATTAAATCAGAATGATGACAAATAATAATTTCATAGAGTTATCACAAAAGTAATATAATACACTGAAAAAATAAAACTACATTATCCAATTATAATTTTCTTCAGTAGAAGAAGGAGGTAACAATACAAAACAAAAAAGAAAACCTATGCTTTTGGCTGTTTTCTTGGTAGTACATTAGTTTGCCTATTGAATTACTTCAAAATCTTTTATAAATATGATTTACTTGTTTTTAAGTTATGTCATACAGGTTCGTGGTATAAATTGTTCTTTAGAACACACTTAGTAGTGAGGCATAGATTTATGGAGCATTTTCCTTAACCACTTGACGATTAAATGTAGAGTAGTAATAGACAGAATAAATTCTTTCAGTTTTCTTTTTCACCTGAAATATCGTACCTTCTTCATACTGTAAGGAAGCACTTTGTCCATTGTCAAAATACTACTACTGATTAAGCATAATAAATGAGGAAAAAATGCAGAGTTTAAATCAGCATGATTATAGTCGCTGCTATAAGAATGTTTCAAGAGTCTTCATATTTAAATCATTGCCTAACAAGAAATATTATTTTTCTTTAAATTTAGCCTGAGTATTTATTATCTCAATGCTACATCCAAATCCTACAAGGAAGCTAACTTGGAACTTAAAAAGAAACTACAAAGTGTAAGGAATAGAGAATTACTAATTTTGGGTTTTACTAAATATTAGAGAAGCCATTCAGGTCACTGAAAGGTCCCCTCTCTATCTCTCCCCATCATTAGCAAGCAGAAGAAAATAAAAGAAGAAATAAACAAAAGGCACAAAAATCAAATGAACAAGATGAAAATCCATTTGAGACAGAACCATCACAGGCAAACCAAAAAGGAGGCAAGCAAGATGATTCCACTCCAAATCAAGGTAAGGACTGTTCTGAACTCTTCAGGATAAGAAATTAACGTATGCCAGACCATAGTCTTCCTCACTGCATTGACTCCTTCCTTTGCCATAATCTCCTGAAAGATATTCACAGCACTGAATCACAATTATTAGCCTAATCTCCAGTCTGTTTTTCCTTCTTTGACTTGTTTAAGAAATACTGTAACATTATTCCACAAACTTAAAAACCTGTAATAGAGCTATAAAGAATTGCAAGATCCCAACCCCACAGAAATACCTCTTAAAGCCTTGCCTGAATGTCAATAATTCCTCTTACTTATCACAAACTGGCTGAGTCCAAATCTTGCACCTCCCTGTCATATTTCACTCATCCACAACTGCTCAGGACAGCACTTGTCCTCTATGTCAGATTCACCGGGATAAGGTATAGTGAGAGCCTATGCTCTAGTACAGTAGCAATGCTTATCAGAAAGCCTAGCTTGGTCAAGCAGATTTCAGTCTGTCATGATGGGTTTTGCAGGCTGTTTCCTTTCTCCTGGACAGCCAGTATAGTTTCAAACCAAGCTGTGAAACCTAGATTACAGATTATCATCTTTAGAATAACTGTGCACAAGGCACGTCTGCAGCCTCAAAACCTGCCCGTGTAACTTTGAAATTCCTACCTACTTGCATCTAGCTACTTTGGAAAAGGCTCCACTTTCCTTCACTGGGGCCTTGCACAAAGGACTGAAGGGAAAATATGGTGCAAATATCATGAAGGTGCATTACCTCAGATTTCAGGCTGTTGGCTGAGGAAGCCCCAGACTTTCTACCACCCTCTGGAGTAGACAGACAGCTGCAAGATTTCCCTCTCAGGGAATTCCTGGTTTGCATGTTCATTTTTTAATTCTGTTCTCCAAACACATTTCAGACAAGAAAGGACAGGATGGCAGTGAAGCAAAGAAGGCAGGCCAACCACAGGAAGCCAGCTCCTCTCAAGCACTCCAGCATCCAGGCTCTGTCCTGAATGGTCACTATTCCCAGCAGAGCAGAGGAGGAAATCTTTCTCCTCCATCTATAGCTGTGACACGACCACCGGGGCCCAGGGGGTATGGAGTGCCAGGTTATCCACCTGGAAACCCACGCTTCCCAGGGGCGCAGCCAGGAATCCCCAGAGACCCTCCCAACTACAGATAAGGAGCCTTGTTGTGATATGATGAAGGACAACGTGGGACTGAAGAGTTGTTCTAACCCCAAACACATTCCTGCAAGTGCAGTACCACACTGTGTTTGTTGTAAATCTTCATGTGCATAGAGGTTACTCATGCACTACAGGTTTTGCAGGATGGGATACTTCAGAAGAAAACACTGCATATGTCTTCTTGCATTTGAAGGCATTGCAAGAAATGCATTATATGTGTCAATAGGTTATTAAACTTCATGATATTTAATGGAAGATCAGAAGAATGAAAAACACTGTATTCAGCTGATTATTTTGTTAGAAGCCTGAAAGCATGTCTCTGCCTTTTTGTTAGAAGCACAGTTCACTGAAAACATTGCTTCTTACAAAGTGCATGAAAGTCGGTTCTGTTTAAACACTACATGTAGCTTGTCTTCTGCAGGTCAGATGTGTTTACCCAAAGATTTCAGATTGTACATGGGAAAAATAGGATCTTTCAAAAAGCTGGATGGTTACCTCTCAAATCTTTAGGAATGTATCTAAAAGGTAAAAACAAAGCAATATTCTGTCTGTTGTTATGAAGAAAATTTAACTCTTACGATACCACTTTTAGCTGATAATAATTTTATAACATTTCAAAAGACTAAAAATAAATTTAAAAAGTCAAAGTGGTGAAGAAGTATCTCCTGCACAAAAAGTTTGAGGAATAGAAGTAAGACAATTACGCAATAATTTCCCCCATATGCTCACTAGGATTATGTTATGGCACAGAGACACTTATTAATTTTTTAAGAATATGTGCTGCATAATCTGCTTTGTGGATTTATCACTGTATTCTTGTATTGACCTCTATATTGTTCAGGGTGGAACAGGTCCTTAGTCTAATAGATCTTGTGGAAACAGGATAGATGCGAGCCCATGTGGGAGATAATGTTACTTATTCCTACAGGTCCTATGTTTATTTTTACGTTCTGATTTTATTTCCTTGTTGAGAGTTTGGGCTTTTATAAATATCTTAAGATTCACAAGATCAATAACAACAAAATTAGTCAATTGTCTGTCTTCTAAAAAATAAATTTAATTCCACTGCATTTTATACAGTAGAAAAACTTTAACCATATCTCACTATAAGACAAGTTTGTGACACCGTAAAACAACTTCCATACAGTTAAATTGTGGAATTTACTGAAAAAGGATTACAAAAAAAGTCAGTATAGATTATGTATACCCATGAGCACTGTGATCCAGATGCAATTCCCACCCCAAAGAGTCTTTAAATCAATTGCCAGAACTTTGGAGGATGAACCAAGCGTAAGCTCACTTTATATATGTCTTGACTCTTGTACTGTTTTCATAAGTATCTGCTATAAGATGAGATATTATATCAGTCAGACTTTTAGTGAGCACAAGCGTGGCTGTTCTGTATGGAAACACTGATAAACAGATTAAGAGAGATGTATATTGCAATAACTACAAGGGAGGGTCTTTTCTAGAGAACAGTCTGGAAATACAGTGTTACTAAAGGAGAGGACAAATGAGTTAAGACTGAATCCAAGACATATACTCATCTGAAGTGTAGTGAGTCTTGCGTTTTGAATTAGAAACAGTACAGCTAAACAGTGTAAGTTGTTTCATCTTTCTCAGATAAGATTTTTAATCTATGGACTTCAGACATGTGAAAAACATACAGGCAAACATAATACAAACTGTATTATAACTTGAAATCTTCTAACATGATTTTTAAACTGAGTATGCTTTTAGGCCAGAAACATATAAGATGTCCTTATAGGACCAGTAGTCCTACTGAAGTTAAGCATGGACCCCAGTGCTCTAGGGCTTCCATTCTTTTAAGGTAATATTTTTCCTTCAAGTTGGGATTGACTGTCGTGAGACATTGATTTGCACAGAGGTATTAACTCACTGTTTGTTAATATTTCATAAGAAGAAAATATTAGTTATTCCTTAAAAAAAGTTGATTGTTTATGGAAAAAGTGAAGAAACTTATTTTAAAGATGCTTTATAGCTACATTGGAATTGTAAATGGATTTTTATGCAACCTGATTCACCAAAATGTAGAGGAAGGCTTATGCTACATACATAGATTTTAATAAAGATTTGTTGCTATGTTAGGAGTGAAAATTTTCTGTGGATATTAAAGGCTTCCTCATTATTAGCAGGCTGAGTGTTTCATTCTGTTGGATTGCTTTACATCATGAATGGGAGAGAGACACAGCGAGGAATCCACCAGCTGAAATTATTCTGAGGAGCTTTCTGTTAGATCTGTATGCTGTATTGATTTTCAACAATAAATGTGTTCTCAGAATGCATTTGTATATGCAGTGATGAGCACAAAATAATCAATATGAATAACAATAACAAGACTAGATGTTGCTCATGCACTGTAATCAGCATCAGACTACTGTCACTGCAAATGAAATATTTATTCTCATTCTTTGGGACTTCTAAGTAAAGGTCTTTTCTCACTGTGTTTTTCATGGAGCTGCACTTTCAAGATTCCTGGCTTCATTTCATTTAATTGCCTGCTATCCTATTCATAACATTGACTTAGCAGACAAGATGTGATAATATATCTTTCAATGTTCTATGCTAAGTTCATATTTAAGAAAATATGCTGTTTACTTGGTAAATGTAATTTTGAGATTCTTACAATAATTTTACATCATCAGATTTCAAATAACATTTCCTTTCTTTTACAGCCTTTCTCTATTCCTCCTATATTTTGAGTCTTTCAGTTCAAATTCACTAATTACTAATCATCATCATCAGCTGTGTGCAGATGAGCTCTGTCTCACATGTCTGATTATGCAGTCATGCTCAGGCTGTGCACAAGTGAAAGGAGACCAGGTCAGCATTACTCGGATGCTATGGCAATGGTTTGTGTGATTAAAATGCCAGCACGGTTTCGTGTCAGATTCTCACTGATATATCTGCCTGGGTGTAACCAGACTGTGTGAAACTCTAGGGCTTTGGCCACTGTAGTGACTGCTTTGGAAGGGAGCAGGGGCTCTGAATGAGGACTGCCACATCTTAGTCTCAGACAGCTGTTCTCACTTCATCTCAGCAAGAGAACCAAGTCACAGCCATGCTTCCCTCTTTCCTGTCCCCTTTCAGTTCAGCTTCTTTCACTTAGTACCACAAGGAAGAAGCTGTCTCGTTATGGTCATAGTCCTTCACATGCAGTCTCCAAGTTCTACAATGGCTCCTATGTACATACCATACATGACAGGTGATCACTTCCCTAAATATCAAGGTTATCCAGGGAATTCACGTATGTCTGTGTTAACAAAAGTATAGAACCAAGATATTTTTATGGCAGTAAGCTTTTATCTTATTGCCTAAATGCTGTGGGAGGAGACTGTGTCATATGTTACAGACACTATTGACAGATTGCAAATAGAAATGTTGCTGAGGTTAGGACCCAAATGTAGTACCAGTATCATATTTGGGTATAAACATTCTCAGTGGAGTATTTACTTGTATATACACTATTAGAAGATTTTTAGGTTATTGTAAAGATCTGAAAGATGTTTGGCATTAATATTTCGAGGTAGGAATAAATATCAACTTCCTACATGTTAGGGGAATACCTAAATATACTGACCTGCATTAAACGAGTCTGATTCTTTTACCATGTTTAGCACCAAGATCTAAACAAGGGAGTTTGTATTCCACATCAGAATTTTTTTCTTTCATTTGAGACATAACATCTCAGCTGCAGTGCATAATCATAGAAAGCTGTGAACAACATCCGGTGAAGTGTTAGCAAAATAGTAATAAAAAGAGCATTACACACTTTTTTTTTTGTTCGTGACCTTTTGTTGGAAGACAATTTGTTTATTTGTGCATACTACTCTATGCTTTTAATGTCAGTTCTGTACATTTTGGAAAACATTGGTCATTTAATTTTGAAATTGCACAAGGAGAATTTATAAAACTTGTGGTTGATTTTCTGCTTAAATTCATTCTTATCATGTGTGCATGACTATCATCCACTAACGAGGTTTGCAGTAAATTGTGTTTATCACTTATCATTTGACTCTTTTGTCTGTGTCCTTGTCAGGCCTCCATTACTGTGTGGAGAGCTTTTAATATTTTAAACTTCTAAGCCATTGTGAAGAACTTGTGAAAAAATAGAACCAGAACAATTTTTCCTTCTCTTCCCTGGAAATAGATCAGAAAAAAATCATTCAGTATGTAAACTGCAGTCAATAATAGTTATAACTCATTATCTCAAAATATTGGAGCAGGAAATGAAACAATTATATTGGAAATATTTAAATGACATAATTCTTAGAAAAAAGTTTGCAATCAATATGAATTCTAATCACGAAAATGGTTAATTTAAAATATTGAACATTCTGACTACAAAATTGTACCTGTGCTTATCCCAAGTGATTGACTCCACAAATCAAAAGCCACTTTTATGCCATAAGCTAAACAAAAAAGAGTCAAATGTCTAACAGACCACTGAAACCATATTTGCATCACTGACAAAGGACGACGCTTGGTTTTTCCACTAGATAAAACCTTTTTTAAGACCTGAAATAATGAACAGAAGAAAGAGAAGAAGTATACTACAGTAATTGTAGGAAAGAAAACTTTCTAAAATACTTTCAGAGGTTCTCAGAGTGTAAAGGCCAAATCTCCAGCAAAACACTGGCATCCAGTATCCAGTGGTAAGAAGATATCAATCCAATACATATCTTATAAAAAATAACAAATCAATCCTTATAGTGTGACATTATGAAGCACAATTTCATTGTAATCAACATGGGATTTATTTCTTCTCAGCTGAAGCTAAATGTGATATCTCAGAAATTCTACCTTTCTTTCTTCTTTTTTGCTAGAAGGATGAAGCAAATGTATTCTCAGTGTTGTACTATTTTTCATCCAGAGCATTCCTTTACTTTTTTTTCTTCTTCTGTAAAAAAAAAAAATAAAAAAAAATCAGTCAATGGCTGCTCTGCAGACAGAGCCACAGTTCCAGATACTTTGCTTTATGTAAGGATGGTTTTTTATGGATATCTTTAGAAAGTCTGCAAGCTACATTCATTTGTTTAAAGGAATCATATTTAAAACACTGAGGATATTTTCACAAATACTTTATAAACCTTGTTATTGCTTTTAAACAACTAAGACTGAACACCTCTAAAATCTCTTATACCATTCTAATGGTATATTGTTGCCAGTGTATCGTACCAGCCTGGCACCTTCAAGTATCTCTGATGACCACACACAGCAATGATGCTGATGAACCATAAATCAGCTTATGTTCCAGCTACAGTGATTAAAAT
This sequence comes from Mesitornis unicolor, assembly GCF_000695765.1. Lineage (NCBI taxonomy): Eukaryota > Metazoa > Chordata > Aves > Mesitornithiformes > Mesitornithidae > Mesitornis > Mesitornis unicolor. Next base: position 13,821 of record NW_010183963.1, read on the forward strand.
ATGGAAAGGTTTGGTTTTTTTTAAAGAAGCAGGGTTTTTTTGTAGAGATCAGCCTCAGTCCTACCTAGCATGCAAAAGCAGACTGACAGCTCTTTCTGTGCCAGTGCTGCTCTCATGTGCTTGGATTAGCATCATGCAGATGGATATTCTCAGATTGTAAACTGTGCTCTCACTAATTCTGTCTGCTAAAATAAGATCCTTGGCACTTGGGATTTCCTCTCCTTAAATGAATTTTGCTGCATAATGGAAAGCAAATATTCTGTCATTTCTATGCACAGAGGAAAGTGACATAATGTGCACTGGAAGTGAAACACTCTGGAGCATGATGACAATTTACTATGAACAGCAGTTCTCAGAGAAACTGAATGCCTGTGTGTCTGTATAATATGAGGTTACTTTACCCAACAGGCAAGACTAGGAATGAATCTAACTATCTACTTATCAATAAACATTATGTGTTCTTGGTTCTGTGACAGCTTAGAAAATGGGGTATCAGCTATAATAAAGAACACAAGGAAATTACATAGTAATGTCCGATTTCCTCTCCTGCTTCAATATTGTCCCTTAAGGGTTTTCTGAATCACATGTGCTTAAGGCAGTTTGTAACGGCAGCTGTCCTCTACCCAGCCCTCCCCACCACATCTGGGTGCTGATGGCACTGAGAATCTTGGTCATCAGCTTTGTAAGCCTTCTTTTTCTAAATATTGTCTTAATTAGAGAGGGTGCCTGATTTAATTCAGCACACTGAGCATCAAGATAGGAGATGTCTCTCTCCTGCTTTGTACACCGATCTGTGGAAGAATGATGGGTTAAATTAAAACAAACTAATCCACAAGGAACTTTCTTTTGTTTATTGCTGAGCTATATCCTGGCAGATTCAGTGAAAATACAAATGCATCACTGTTGGTCTTTTATTTTTTTCTCTTCCTTTGTATGCAATATGTATGCTTTTATCAAAAAATGAAGTTTCCCTTGGACTGCCTTTTAATGAAGAAACCCTGACAACTCCAATTATTTGTGTCCTTTTTTTCCTTACATGTAGATTTCTTTGCCTGCAATGTACTCTAAGTCATCCCACATGGAAAAAACCAGCATTTCATTCCTGTTTTGATGAACAGCTGAGGGAAGCCCAGGTAGTCTTGTTATTTTTCTACTGCTTTGCTTTACAGTTCACAACAGAATTTAATTGAGGCTAAAATTATATTTGCTTACTTAATGTATGAGTTTACCTTACTATCTTATACTTCCCATACTTACTTCTATGCTACAATTTTGCAGAATATCACTAGAAAAAACCCCAACATATAGGGTTATTTAGGCCTTTACCTGAGCAGCTCCAGGTTGGATAGATTTACTTTTAAAGATTATATGATATCTCCAACATGACTGTAATGTTTTCGAAAAGGCACTTCTTAACTCTTTGAATCTCACCTTTACCCTGTTTGTTTATTATAAGGTGCCCCTAAGCCAAATTAACTCAGGTTGGTAAAATACCTTTTGTATTTTTATATTCCAGAGTGTTTAAACTAAGAGATAGTTTATCTCAATAGTTCATCAACTTTAACTGAAGAAAAACAAATTTGTCATGTTTTTCTTGTCAATATCTGAACTTAATGAAATTGTGTCCCTGAATTCTTCCTTGTCTTTCTCTCAACCTTCAAACCACTCTTGAAATCCTGCTCTTTGCCTTTCCTCCTTGCTAATTGTGGACCTTGCCTGTAGTTTAATTTTTACCCTGTTCACTTGATCACTACAAACTATAGATACAGAGAGCATAACCCAGCACTTAAGTATAGCACTTAGTTCAGTGGCTGCAGAAGGATGTCTTGTGTAATCACTTTAATAACTGCTGAGTTGAAGTTAAAGTTAACTGACAAAAAAAAAAATACTGTTGCCCTTATCTCCCTAGCCACATCTTTTAGCTTTTATTCTTTGTCAGACTTACTGGCTGCATCATTTCCTAAGCTTTATGTAAACTCTTTGGGGTAACTCAGCCTTCTTACTTGTTTGTGAGGTTTCCTCTGCAGAGTTGTTTCAAATCTGACTAGGATCTTTGAGTGCTACTAATAAAACAAACATCTAAGTATGTAAGTAGTTAACCATTAGTTTCACATTGAAAAGTGCCATCAGTTATGAATTACTCTATTACCCGAATGCATAATAAGTAATGCTTTTAAAGCTTACAGTGAAGTAACAGGTGTCTTTATCTTTCCCTTCCAGTTACCTCAAAAAAGTTTGCATGTTTCTTGGTATTTTCTCCAGCAGAGGTCAGAGTAACATAAGATATTGTCCTGCATCCATTTGAGCAACTGCCTTAGGAAAGGATAAATCCTTACTATTTGATCCCCTAAAAGTTGGCAGAGCTCGGACTGCTAGTAGAGTTTCAGACCAACTGGGAATTCGTGGGAATATCAGAAGTTTACTGATGCGATGTCTGGACTAATGCCAATAGTACAAGTTTTGCTGTGCCATGGCTATCTAAAAGGAACAGAGACAAAGAATTTAATAGGCGATCTGAAATAGTGCATGGGAAAATTCAGGGAAAAAAAATCTTTCCAACATTTGTGTCTTTTTCAGATATAATAAGTGGTAGTATAACTGCTTAGGAATAAGTCTGTAGGTTTCTGTATTTTAAAGCATCATTGGTGAATCGTATATTCTGACTTGTGGATATTTTGCGGGTGAAAATAGTCCATCTATTCTCTCATTTCAGACAGGACAATATATAATACTTGTTCAAAAAGCCAGTTTTAAACATTATTTATTAGTAGATAGAAAAGGCAAACTGCAGAGTCATCAAAATGAGTTTTAATTTCAGGAGCCTCTATCTGGGAAGGAAAAATAATATCCTGTGTGTTATGTGTCTTGTTTAAAGTAACTGAGTAACGGTTTTACATTTTTCTGCATAAGTACATAGACATGTGATAATATTCAGACAGAAAAGCCTTATTCAGAGTAATCTGGGAAACCATTTTGCAAAGTTAAGATGTTTGGACGAACTAAATTGCTATTCTCTCAGTGTAGGTAGCAAGCAGTTCTGCAAAGAATGCAGCAGTACTTCATATCATGGAACATCTGTAATGTCTCAAACACCATAATAATGGGATCACATGCAGAGACAGGATTAAAGAGGAAGCCACAGCCTTTATAAGCAGTATCAGAATAGGGTGAAGGGAGAGGTAGTTCTGCCTTGCACTAAGTGCCCATAATATCCATTGCAGGAAGTTACAACTACCTATCCCTTCTTTCCTGGGTCAATAGGACGAATAGTACCTCAGACTACATCTTTCAGTTCCCTAGCACAATACTTGTTTTGTGAATGTGTCAGAAGGATCTTATTTCCAATGTAATGTAAGGCAAAGAGACAGTCAGGTACGGTGCACAGTGGTGTATCTAGTCCCTACTTTGTATTTCAGTTAACTACAACAAATAAATGTACAGCAGTGACTAAAGGTCCCCTTAGACAACCTCTAGCATTGCACTAGAAAAGACAAATACCACTTTACTTCCGGCTATCACTGTATAATGCATAGTAAATTCTTTCTGTCTTTTAAAAGTCAACAGGCAAACTAAAATAGTATGGGAGTCTCACAGCAAGAAAAAAGGAGGGCTGATGCTGTGGAAAAATGAAGACAAACCCCAGTGCCATCAGGATAATTTTCTCCACTGTATTCATTGCTAGCAATATTTTATTACTTATGTAAGACTATTTTTTCTGTGGTGTTTTATGATGTGCTGAAGATACATAGCAAAATCACTCATGCTGCCTTTCAAGTGATGGTACCATCTCTGTACATGTGGTGAAGTTCGGTTACATCCCAGCAAGGCTGCAGGAGACTCTGCTGTTTGAAACTGCTCTTTTTGGCTTCTCTTTCTAGGGTTTTGACAAGCAAATGCATGGTCATCCAAAGTGACTCAGCTGAGACCTCTCTGCTGAATGTTCAAGGAATTAGGTGGGTACTTTTCCTGTATGAATTCCACCTAGCTGAGACACACAAGGTAAGGAGCAGTAGCTGAATTCTCAAAGATGGGCATTTAAATTCCACTTTCATTGTGTGTATTCAGAATTACAGAATAGAAAAAATTCATTTCTTGCTGCCTTGACTGATGTTATCTGAAGTTTCTGTGAAAACATCTTTCCACTACCAAAGTTAATCTGGTACCCAAATTTCTATTAGGGCATGTAGACCTGCTTAAGACTTGGTTGTTAGAAGTGTCAAAATCCAGGTCACTCTGTATATGCTTAAATTATACTGAGAGTAACAGACTCAGATTCAGGCTTAAACCCTATCAAACTTGTGTAAGCATTGCAGACCATGACTAAAACTGTGTGAACAGTCAGGTCTTTTTTTGTCCTAGGGTTTGGGTGTGAATGGATTTTGTTGTGCAAGACTCCAGTTTCAAATCTCTGGTACCAAACTTTTTCAAGTGTCTTTTGTCTCTCCAGGAAATGACAGTACAGCAGCCTGCTCTGTAGATGGCACTTTCTCCTTTTCTCCTGCTTCACTTGTAACAAAACATCCTTGTGCCAGATATCAAGCCAGTGTGACTACAGAGCCTAGTGATTATAGGGGCTATTCCCTGTAAATGCAGGAAGCTGGTCCCTAGTCTGTGCTATGTTTAGTTGCCCTGTTACTCTTGACTCTTTTGCAATTGTTACCTCGGTGCTTAGCATACAAGATTTTCAGATTTTATTTCAATGCTTTTGATATGGCCACTTGGATACTGATAGCCCAGGGCACCTTCTGGAAATGTTCACGATCCGCAGGGTGCCTTCCAGTTAGACTGTAGACCTGAGCAGGGTAACATTCATGCTATTTTGTCAGCCTCCTAGAAGTTCACAGGTGTGTTCTGGGAGGGATTTCAATGAAAGGTAAATAAAAAAAAGAGAAGTTGGATTTTTTAAAAAATGTTTTAACTCAATTGTACTGCAGCTCTACAAATAATATATATGGGATTGCGACATGAAAAGTGTGATTTTCTATGAGACAGACAATGAAATAAAGAATACCTGAATCCAAAGGTTGAAATAGGATCCTTCCTGGTTCTGCAGTAACTATATCATTGTTCATTCATGTGTTTCTTATTTCACTAACAGATGAGGCGAGTTAAAGTAATGTTGTGCCATCACCTCCTTCAGGCTAGGAACATTTCCTTTATATAAATCCTTCTGCAAGTATTCTTTTGACAGATTATTTTTCTTCATATATAGATTTTTTTTTGTAGAGGAAGTGTTTGTATTGCATTATGGGAAAGGAAAAATGTATTTACTGTGAGAAGAAAACAAGACCCATTTGTCACAAATGTCATAGCAGTAGAATCAGATTTCACAGATAAGCCATTGTTCAAAGCCTTCTTGAGATCCACAGTAATAACTACATCAAAGATTGAACTGAATGGCATCCTACCCATTAGTAGGTTGTCTGTGGATGTGTCTGCTCTTTTATGTAGCTATTTCTTAAGTATTGATAAGAAGGAAGAAAACATAGAAAGTTGAAATATAAATTAAATTTAATGAATTACTTCCTCTAACCTGTCTACATAGGTTCTCAACATAGGCTTCTCAAATGATCTCGCCTAGACATATTCCTGTATGATCTTTTCTAGGTGATCCTTCTTTAACAGGGGAGTTGGACTAGGTGATCTTCAAAGGTCTCTTCCAACCCCTACCATTCTGTGATTCTGTGACTCTGCAACTACTGAGTATCACTGTAAATACTGCTGATGTCTGAGAGCCACATGGTGGCTTTTCTGCCTTAGATACTTTCATTTCTTTTAAGTCTGATCTTAACTATGAATTCTCTGAATCTGTCTATCGTGCTGACTTTGTACTATGTAATTTTTTTCTCAGTTCTAAATTCTTCACTTATATGCTGATCTGTAGCCTCCTGGGATATGTATTCCTTAACAAAATACACAAGGAATAGGTATAAAGTTTAAGAGCTGCACTTTTTAGAATATGACCCAAAAATGTTGTGGGGTGGACTGTTTAATTTTTTGGCACTTTCAAATGTTGTAACGAAATGTTCATTCTTACAAATGCTGAAATATCATAATTACCTTAATTTTCCAGACTATTGCGCAATATGAGACATTTTCTTTCTATTTCTACTCATGGTTCTGTGTGGTTTTCTGCATCAAATCCCTGTTGTCTTTTCTGCTAGCATATCTTTTCTGTGGGCACATATATTTTCTCCTCAGTAAAGATTCTCAATTTACTTTACATCTTTGATCCAGATTGGTTTTTTTGATTCCCTAAAAGTTTGGCGAGATAAAATCTTGTCTGCCATATTCACTGGAGTCCCCCTGCCTTTATCTCATTATTATGAACAAGATTTGACCTTGGTATTATTGATTTTGCAAGGTGGCTGTAGTCCATGTGCAAACATACACAGCTACCCACACAGATTTGTGTATCAGTATTTTAGAGGACTGAGTTTTCTCTCAGAGAGCACAATGGCTAAAAAGTAAACAGATATTTTCTGCTTAACCATGTAATGTCTTATTTATACAATGAGAATTTTAGTTTTAAATATTTAACTTGTTTCTGGTTTCTCTCAACCCGTGTGCTCTTTTTTCTGTCCTCAGATTTGTTATACATTTCTCCAGTTGAATACCATTATTAAAAGTCTCACCTTCAAAATAATTTATTCTATGCAGCATTCAAGAGGAAAGTTAGTTTTAAAGATGTCCATGTGGTTTGTTTAAAAATTGAAGAGCTAAAATGCATCTTTTAGATAAAATATGATTTTGGAAGTTAAAGCATGTCAGTTAAAGTCATGATGCAGTAAAGCACCAGACCACGATGAATAACTGGTTCTTCTATTTAGAGCCTAGCAATACTCATAGGAGTTGTTTACCTGCATCACATGGATATCTGGAGCTGTCAAAATTAATGCTAGTGACAGCTTACACCCCTAGAAATCTTCAGTTTAAAAAATGTCTTTGTACATGAGACTGAAATTTTTGTATAGGCTATAGAGTGTTCAGGCTGGTCTCTGTCATTGACAAGTCAGTGTCAGCATGGATGGTGCTGAGTGCTTGATTTAACAGTTGATGATGTCTGTCTCTGTTAGATTTGGTGATTATGGAAAATTTCAGTCTGTTAGGAGTAGATCACTTTAATATACAGCTAGCTCCTCCCATACAGCTCTTCATATGACATGAAAAATCTCCTAATGAGCTGTGAATGTCTTCTTTCCAGCTGCAATAGTGCCATAAAACCACTCAAAATATCTGAGTCAACTGACTCATCCTACCCTCCACCCAGGCAGCTGCTTATGTTGCTAGGGTAAGTAGGCACAGGAGAAGGCAGTCAAACTGCTATGATCTTGATCTGGACTGGTATGTTTGGTATGAAATAGATGGCATATATATTTTTCTTCTTGTATGTCCAGTATGTCAAAGTTTTTAAATATCACAATCTCCTTTTATGAAATGAAATGTTGTTGTGTTCTGTTCTAGTAAATAACCTCCTCAATACAATGGCTTACATACAAGCTCGTATTTGTATATCAGTTCCATGGGATTAGTACTTAAATGTATTTTTTTGTGAGCAAAGTGTTTATAGAAAAAAAATTAAGCAAATAGGAAGTAAACATTTGCAACAAATACATATAATTAAAAATAATAATACAAGTGTCTTCTAGTGTTCATAAAGTCACATAGCTAAGTAACCCGATTTCTAGCAGTGAAAAAGCCAGTGGAGGTTAACTATTCAGCCTATATATTCACAGAGACAGGGAAAAGTGACAGATAAAATGTGAAGGTTTTACAAGGGTTCCCTTGTTTAGTGGAGGTTAGTACTTTACATACAGAAAAGAAAACAATAGCAGGTTATTCCTGAGATAGTTACATATTATCAGTCATGGTCTGTCTTGTATCAGTGAATAGCATGGACGTTTTTCCTTCACTTAAACATAATTAAGACATCGCTGAAAAGGAGTACAGTGACAGTGGAGGCTGAGGGAACATACTGTGAGTGAAACACACATCTTGCTTTGCTGAGTGTGAGGTTCAGGTTCCTAGGTTACTTTCTCATGGAGATTAACCTATCGTTAGTGTTAATGGCACCAATTTGTTTGCTGAGGCTTAGAATGAAACATAATGAAACCTAGCTTTTCCATCAACAAATCAGCAAAATACAAGACATGAAAAATGCTGATTATTAGACTGTGGAGTTTCTTTGGCCCTATAGAGAGGAATGTGGTTTTTTACTCATTTCAATTATACCATGTAAATATTATATCCACAATTGTATTTCTCAATCATATTTAAATTCTTTATTACAACATTCAACATGGAAAGCTAATTTCGTGTTAAACATCACTTTTCTGTAGGTGTTAACAGAGAGGTAGCCTTGAAACACAGGGGAAAATGTGCACCAAGAGGATGTTGAAGCAGTAGAAATTTTACTGCTTTTCCCATTTCATGTGAGATACAATAAGGGGAGACTAACAAAACAGCTATATGTTTTGGAATTTCTTATCTCTGAGATGGAATTTACTTTTGCTGTGACTGTTCCCCCTCAAGCCTAAGAAGAGTCAGCCAGCAGGTGGCATGGAGAAGGCACTTTGTACCCAAGAGCTTTGTTGTTCTGCTGTTTAGTTTGGTCTTGTATAAGATTTCACCTCTTTCTAATCATGTTGTTTTGCCTTTAGACCTCTAAGGCCACAACAGCATTAATAGAGCCTGTGTATATGTCCTTCCTCCTTTGGATTGAATCTCCCTTATAACATGTGGATATGTGGAGTTGACTTCAGATTCCTTCTGCTAACTTCAGTTAATCTATGCTCAAGACATCCCATATTCAACAAACAGAATCTCTTTATTGCTCAGGATATTAAAAGAAGAAATATCTAATTTATTTTATTTTAGAGAATTTTGACTTATTACACATAGAAGAAATAGACTGATTTTTCCCTGCAATTCTCCACTTAACAATGGATTAAGAATATTGAATAATAATCAGTATATTACTATTGAATAAGTAATTTGCAGTGAGTATTTACTGTGTATATTCATCATACTCCTCTGTTGGATAAATATCTGTAGACAGATTATGATTTTCTTGTGTTTACTCATTATCCAAATGTATACATCAGCATTTTTCTCTGTAGTTTGAACTTGACCAATGTGCTGTATGAGGGTCCATGCATTGTGCTGAAAATAAGCACTCGTCTGGTTAGTGATGAAGAGATAACTTGCATGGATTCTTTTCCTTGAAGATCTATGCAGATGGAAAAGGCCACAGAATCTTAACAAAGTTTCTTAACAGTTCATGCAAGAGGTACTGGTGGCTAAGGTATATTTCTGCACTTACAGCGGGAAGATTGTGTCCTGCAGTGGTTTGTTTAATAACTTGAAATGCTTGTCAGAGTTTGTCGAATGCCACAGAGTCATCTTGTATTGGGTTGTATTGAGCATTTGTAATTGTCTAACTACTATTTAGTCATAATCTTATACTCCACATAGAACTATAAGCAATATAAGGATATAAAATAAAATAAACACAACAATCTCCCTCCTTGCTTCTGTCCCATCTAGCTTGCTTGCTTCTAAATAACCCTTAGCAGTAATAATTTTTCTTGGAAGATTTAGCTCCTTCTGTTCCCATTGACGACAAGCTTATCGTGTTTTGGTTCTCCCAAATCTCTTTGCAACACTTGCTAGATATGTGTAAAAGTCACTGCAGTCTCTTCCTCTTGCATGGCCAGTTTACTATACTCCATGTGAATCATCTTTGTTGTTGCCTTTGAGGACTGTTTCACAAGTTGGATCTTCAAGAGTCAAACCACCCGATTCCATGTTCTGTTTATTGGATCTTTATGCATGTCCAATTTTTCATGCAAGAAGTGATTTATGTCCTTTCTTCAAGACTATGAAGCATTTTATTTAACTAAGTCAGTTTATCTTGTGCTTCCAGATCTTTAACTTCTGTTTCCAGAGAAGTATATTCATCAAGCCACTGTTTTTGTCTCAGCATAGCAAATGTTATAATTCAGTCATTAAGGCCTCCCACTGAGTTCACAGAGAGCTACCATTTCCAAGTTTTCAGAGACTCTTTTTTTGGTCCTTTGTTTTAAAGTGGACTTTTCCTAATAAGGAGTTATTTAAATCTCACTTTTTCATAGGGGAATAGATGGATGACAACATGAAGAGAACTGGAGCATGACTTGAATGAGAAGAGGGAGAGCAGAAGGATCAGGCAGCAATCTGACAGCAAACATGATGATGGAGGTGCTGGAGCACAACACTTCTTCTATTAAAGCCCTTCATGTTAACTCTTGCAGAATTGTAGTCAGATCTTACAAGGAACTCTTACAGAATCTCAAAGTGATCCTCACTTTGCTTTCATTCTTCATCACACTCCTTATACTTCTGCTATTGCTCCCTTCCTTTCTCTTTCTTTTTCTTGCACTTGTCTTTTCTGCACTTATCTTTTCTGTCCCAGATGGAATATCCCACTCTCCTCCCCCTAAGCCCTTTTGCTTGCCAAGATCTCACATCTTTCAAATTCCTCCCTAAAACCTACTTCATCAGGGAATTTTCGCTCGTTATCCAAGCCAGATGCCTTTCTTGCTCTGAATATTTTTTCCATATCTTCTTTTGTGTGTCTTAAGACCTGGATATCTGGCAATTGTGGATTATCAGTAGTTTTCTATCTTGAGACACAATAAGAATTCCTACAGCTTCACTATTTTGACTGAAATAGCCTGAGGGTCCCTCTATCCTTCTGTTGCCATTCAATAGCTTCCCCTCTTTAAAAAAAAAAAGGGTGTGTGGGGCGGGGAAGGGGGCAGAGATGGCCTCAGTGATTGCAAGAATATGGTTTTAAGGACTCCAAGTTTCTACTTTTCAAGACGACTGCAAAAGCATCTTCTTGGTCATACTTTCATGAAAATTAAAGGTGTGCATTCAGTAGTGTTAAGAGGATAGAAAGGTAGTTGACTCGAAAAAATAAATAGTTTCCTCCAAATATGCTGAGATTTTGCTGTAGATTATTCACTTATGCATACACTGCCCTGGAGAACTATATTAAAACATCACCATTTCAATCCAAATATAAAATACAAATTTAGTAATTGCTGCTGACCATAGCAGTCAGTTTTCAGGAGCTTTGAAAGAAAGTGCAGTAAGTTCGCTTCTCTTGCTAATTTTTATTCTCTATGAAATGCTGACTACAACTTCAGTAACATAAGCAATACCTATATAGAGGTTCTTGTCCTGTTTCATTCTGATAAATTTCAATGGTGCTGCTTTGGCATGTAACAAGAGTAACTTGATAGTTATTCAAGCCCAGAATAGGGCTTGAAAGAAAGGGCTTCCTTAATTACCTGTGTAATATCTGTGGAATTTAAGTCTTCATTTATTCCTGCCCAGACTGGGTGATCACAAGCTGCCACCATACCCATGTATAGATTTAATGCAAAGATATTTCACTGTCAGATGTAGACTTCATTACTACTAACACAATTACAAACACTCTCAATCGTGACAGAAGATTTCCTGTACTCACGGGGAATTACATTAGTACTGATAGTGTGTGTGTTGTGGAGAGAAATCCACTCCTGATATTGACTCTGAATTAGTAAATGGACAGCTGAGGAACAAATGGAACTATATTCTGAAATTCTTCTGGGTTGCACACTTTTGCAATGCACTGTGAAATGACGTGCTCTTGTAAGGTAAACTGGACTATATAATTTATTGAGCCCTTGTTTGCCTCATTCAAGCACACCTCAAGTGCTTTAAGCAAACACACACATATTGAATTCCTTATACTTACTAGGTGCCAAAAGGTGTATCTCTTTACATTGACATATCTTGGGAACAATTTCAGAGTGTCATCGGATTCAACCAAAGCTGTACTTGGCTCTGATGAAAGAGTTGAGTGTTTCACCTTGGCTGAATGACAATCTTTGCCTTATTTTGCTCTTCCCTCTCTCAGCCTCTCTCATGGACAATATACACATCAAGACACTTCCTCTGAGTTTTGAAAAAGTTTTGTTTTTGAAAAACTGAGAACTTAAACTCTCTACTAAACGCTACATTTTGGTCATATTGAAACATTTAAATCGACAAAACAAGACAATTGCCAGCTTTCTTTCACCTGTTAATAAGAGAAAGACTGACAAACAAGAACTAAAATAGTTTTACAGTGTTGCTGAGAACAGTATTAAAATATTCTTGGCATTGTAAAGAAGAATACGTATATGCATGCAAGGGTCCAGTTGATCCTTCTCCTATACTGCCATATTTATGTGGGATTTTCCCTTTTCTTGGCTTATATTTCAAAGTCAATCTTGTGGTTGCAGTTGCAGGCAGTATAACCTGATAGGACTGGATTCAGAATCTGTTGTGGTTTAACCTGGCAAGTAGCTAAACATCTCTCAGTTTCTCTCACACACCGCACCTCCCCCCCCCCCACTCCCTAGTGAGTAGGGGACAGAATTGTAAAAGTAAGAAGAGATAAAAGCAATTTAATGAATAAAATAAATGAAACTGAAGAAATAATAATACTAATGTATTTTTATAAAAATAGGAACAATAAGAATAAATCAATCAAAGTTATACTCAGCTGGCCATGCACCAACAAAAATGTGATGGCCAACAACAGGAGAAGGATAAGCCTCAAGATCAGAATGAACTAGACCATTTGGAGATGGCAGTCTGAAAATGAAGGCCATTCTCAGCAAACTCCCCAGTTTATAGTGAGTGTGATGTTTAGGATAAAGAATGCTTTTTGCTAGTCAGCTTGGATTATACTTGGGTCATCTGTCATTGCTATGTCTTGCCATCTGGCTATATCCCCTCCTAACTTCTTACAAAGAAGAAGCTGGGAGAATTGAAAAACAGTCAGGCTTTGACTTAATGTAAACATTTCTTGATTTCTTGGCAACAACCAAGACATCGTTGTGTTGTCAATATTATTCTCAATCCAAATCCAAAACAAAACCTCACTAGATACTATGAAGAAAATTAACTCTGTCCCAGCTAAAACTAAAACAAAGTGTCTTACCAACTCGTTTTCACTAAAGTGTACACTGCAATTCTCTCAGAAATACAGCTCTCCTGAATAGAAAATTGATTCTGTAGCAGCAAAACCAGAACAGACTCTTATGCTGCTAAAGGACACTGTGAGGAGATAACCAATCACCTACATGGTACATATTCAGAGGGGACTAGTCATAATCTGCTTCTAAAAGCGGAATAGTTTTTAGTGGTTGGATCATACCAGACAAAGGCCAAGCTTCTGTCACAGGCCAAGTCTTCTGACTTAGTGCCACCTAAAAGGCACCCAGTTTTGCTGCCCTGTATCTCTCGTCCGTGTGAGCCAAAGAAGGTAAGTGGGGATGATCAGGAATATAATTTCAGAAGTGCACTCCTGATCCAAACCAGAATGCAAATGTATACTTCCTGTTATTTGGCCTTATAGCCCTTCACAGATCTTATCTGATGGCTGTTGATGGTGAGCAGCAGTCAGAGGGTGCTGATAGCTGCACTGGCAGAGAATTCAGAAACACTGAATCTGGACAGACCAGACCTTAGAGATTATGGTCAGCTTGGGACATTTATATCTGCAGAGGACCTCTATAAGAAACTACATGAAAAAGAGAGGTTGAGGAAAAAGAATGAAGGGGAACAATGGTCTAGAGGACAAAAGAAGAGGGAGGAAAACATGCAAATTACATGCAGGCATAGGAGTACAGGAAAAAAGAAGGTGGTATACATCACAAAGGAGATTGCCTTCCCTCACGTCCCTTCAATATTTCTTTCTTGTTATATGTAAATGTTTTTTTATGTACTTATCACTACAAAGCCAAGTACTGGCTCTTTGCAAATTGTCCAGTGTTCTGTGTGTTCATATTTTTCCATTTGTAATACTGTTAAAGAGTTAGGGACTTTAGTCTCCATATAACAAATATAGTATACTTCTGATTACCTAAACACAGCTTTGGGACAGTGTTCCCTCTTTAAGAATATAAAATACATGCTACATAGTGCCCAGGGGTAAAACAGAGTAATAGAAAAAAAATAATGAAAGGAGCAATATCAGGTTTTGAAGGTGAATTTCAATACTTTTTAATATTTTCTAGATTACATTTGTGTAGAATGATGAACAAATTCAGTACTCTAAGAAATATATCTGAAAGTCATCTATTATTTTTGAAAGATACAGAAAAGTATATATCTGTTAATTACTTATAAGTGCTTTTGTTAAGGCCACAAAGAAAGAAAATGCATAGAGAGCTTGTCATCTAACACTTAGAAGAGTACATAAATTTGAACTGTACCTGTAGGATATATTGAAAGGGAATATTTTCATAGCACTACAGAGACCTTTCACTAAAAAAGAAAAATATTTCTTTCTGAACATGAACTTCAAAATTAGATAGCTATGTACCAGGCATGAAAATTTCCTTTCCTCAGTTAGTCACAAAAATTTTTCTACATTATTCTTTATATTGTTAATGTAAGCAAGTACCTCCTATACAATCAGAAAGCAAAGAGGTTAATGAATAATTTGGGATATAAAACTTCTCAGAATTCAGATAGCCTTTTCAGATTCATTTGAAGATGCTAGACTGCACATCAAACAGCATTATGAGTTCTTCTGTGGGATTTTGATTGTGACAGTCTTAACTTCTGTGTATTCATGAAGGCCATATTCTCCCCTAGATAAAAGAGAACCAAGAGTCATATTTATGCTAATGCTTTTTATATGAGTTTTGTCCTGGATGGGATTTTAAGTGGTGCTATGCAATTGGCCAGATATATAACAAGTGTACTGGATATATTCAGAAGACATATGTGCAGCTAGTGCTGTTGGAATCATTTAGAAAAGCTGTAGCAACTGTTTCCTGAGAGAAGTGGGAGAGAAAGCAATTTCATTTCTGTGTGAAAGAATGGCATTTATTCAATTTGGTGCACTTTTAAACTGGGCTTCTGTGTACCAAATCAGGCACTTGTTAGGTCTTCACAAGCATGCTCAACAAATTATTTGCAAACACTTTCCTATGGTGTCAAAAATTTTCTCCAGAGTCAAAGAATAGACACTTCATCTCAAGTAAAAGGTGGACATAATTAATCCACTATGAAATCTCCAGAAAGTGAAAAACATTTAGAAGTTCTTACTGACTATCAGTGTGATTCCACCTTTATGTTTTACCTGATGAGATGAAGCTTCCTTGTGTGCCTTGAAGTTTGATATCTGATTCAGTCAAACTATTTAGATATAATTGATTATTTTATAGAACAAGGGTTTGCTACAGTATAACATTATACTAATCTCACTGCCATCTTATTAGATACATATGAATGCAAACCAGAAATCTGCACTCAGGACTCTCGTGCTGTCGGAGAATGTTTAATGATTCTCTTCATTTTGAAAAGGCAGTTAATATGTGACATTCAGTAATTTAATTCCTAATAGTTTTATTATTCCAAGAATTATACAGGGAATGTTATTCTGGGATTCAAGGTAATCAGTGTCTTGACACACTGACTTCCTGATTAGGTAAGAGAAGTTGTTTTACATATCTTTCTGCCTCTTCTCAAATTGATTGCCACATGTTTTAAAAATGTTTTTCCATGCCAGACACCCATCTGGTCTTAATTCCTTCCTTGCCCTTTAGCAGGAATATTTTTATTGGTCCACTCATTGTGATTTTGAACCTAGCATTAGGGAAAACTTAATTTGCACAGAAGCTTAACTACTTCAAAATGCACTGTTATAGAGAATGTTAATCTTTATGATAGCCAATTATAATTTCCCTCTTATTTCCAGCAATTAAATCCCTAAAATATTTCTGCAAGGGTAGTTCAGAATTTATGATCTCCCAGTTTTTGACACTGAGCAAATGCAAAACAGTTCTTGACAGTATCTGCCTAAATTACCGGGTTTTTCTCATTTTAACATTTTCTAAAGCTCTCAACACTGGCGTAACTCTGTTTTCTTTGAAGTCAGTGGGGTCTTTGCCATCAAGAGCAGATTGAGTCCAGTGATGAGCAAGCACTAAAATCCTAGCCTTTATCTCTTAAAACAAAAAATGAAAAAAAAAGAGAAAAAGAAGGTCTGAAGTCCATATATATGTTTTTAATTACTTCCATTATTTGTTAAAAGCATTATGCATTTGACTTAATAAAAAGGAAAACATAGACTTTGATTCTTACTCATGGTTTTAAAAAAAATTATTTTTCCAATTGTATGGGATTATTAACTAAGGACTGTTTGTGATTTATATTTCAAAAAGCTGAGAAGACATAATTCTACATAACATAATGAACATGTATGATATAAAATGTTTGATGATGTAGCACATTACATGATTCTCTTGCTAATATGAAAATCAGGATGAATACAGGTAAGACAGGACATGATTGAAATTGAAACTGTACTAAACCTTAGAAGTTTGAAAGAATGTTTCCAAGACACTTCTTGTTTGGGAAAACACCAAAGGTCTGAAGACTACAGCGGACTATTTTTATCATAACTTTTGAACAATCTGGAAGGTACTGTTAGAGCACTGTGGTCACAAGACCTTTAAATTGAAAACCCTTTTTAAAATCAAGGATTTTGAAATTTCTTATGTTTTCAAAAACCTAGCACTTAAAGGGAATTCCACAAACTACATATACATATATCTTCATGAAAATGACACTTCCTATATATGTGCAAAAACTGTAAACCATAAACACAATGACCAGTTTTACAAACCAGTAGACTGCAAGCTACTAAAAATGGTCATTAAAGAAATGTGTATCTCTTATTGGTTTTATAGAGGAATTCTATACTTGATGTTGTCTCTGACAACATGATGCCTCTAGATACTATATAGACTAATATGACAAAATATCAATCTAGACATCGTAGTTATGAATGTTTAAAGTTGGGATTTGGAATTTCATTTAGCATTTCCTGTGAATCTACATTTTTAGAAGTATTACTTACATTTCTCGTCCATTTCCTGACATCTTAAATCCTCCAAAAGGACACTGAGCAGACAATGCACTATAACAATTAACCCTGGAAGCACAGGATAATTACATTTGAGACTGTGAAACAACTTTTTTCACTTTTGAAAAATGAGTATTTTTCTGTTGACTATAACAACTTATAGCGATATTCACAAACTATACCTGAGTAATGTATTTGCAAAAATATGTGTAGTTCAAGGTACAGAGAAGCAAAGTGTTATGAGAAACTGCACTTATGATAATGGTTATAATACTCATAAAGGGTCTTCAAGCAGAGTGACAGTCATATTTTTCTCTGATAATATTCCTTCCCAACTACTGTATGAGTTCTCAAACCACAGACTAGTCATAGATAAATCTGTTGCAGGTACACTTCCTATAGGTAAATTTAGAATCATTTCAGTTTATACTTAAGAAGTTTTGTGTGGTGCTATTCAATGTTAAACTGTATTCTGCATTAAGGTTGAAAATCAAAATACAACAATATGTTAGAAAGAAATTTCACAAAGGAATGTGTAGTATGAAGAGTTTCGGTACAATGTGTACACTCCTCCCTAGCTGAGAAGCAATTTTTGTCTTGCAACATTGTCAAATCAAATATCTTCTATTTTAATATCTTACAATTTGTCCTGCTGCCAGTCTACTGATTTCAACAGAAAAAGTTCTGCTCATAGTTAAAGATTCCTAGACAGACCAGAAATCATGTAAGACTAAAACCCAAATATTCCACTTTTATTTTAAACTTTCTTTCATTTAAAGAATTCCAGCTACTAAGTCAAAATTGTTAACTTATTTTTAGAAAGAGTATGTTTTTAGATCACAGGATCCGAGAAATAATTTGTGTTGGTTACAACTCCTTTCAGATAAAATGTAAATTCGACACAGGTTTTGTGTTCAAGTAAAATTAGTTGTTCTGTTTCTGATGCATTGAGACAACTGTAGGGCAATGCAGGTCTCTTGTCAGTGACAGTCATTAGATTCAGTCTTTGCTCCTTCAAACTTTCACTCCTGCAGTTCTCAGCCTTTGCCTTTCCAGCTCCATTCAGATTGTGTCTTTCTTTTCTATCTCTGGAAATAGTTGTCCTTGTACTTGTAGCAGTTCTTCCCCACTTTTGTTTCCTTCCTTCCTTCAACCACATTGTCAGTCACAAGTGAATGTTCTGCCCAGGTTAGTGGTCACAGAACTTCAGATTTACACAGAGCAGAAAACTATTCCTGCAAGTTAAGTATGCATTGGGCTATTCCCAGGTCTTAAATGGAAAGGGAAGTGACACTCACACTACATTTCTTTTTGTCTCCCTTCCCTTTGAGCAAGTCAATTTCCTTTTATGGACTAGTTTACAGGGCGGTTGTGGGCAGACTTAGTAGTAGTATTTATTTAATATCATATTAAGTATGAAAAGGTGAGG
>NW_010183963.1:32221-34841 GCF_000695765.1 Mesitornis unicolor
ACACAGGAGGATGCTGTCGATCTAACTCTCTAGAGATGACAAGGAATTGAAATATAAAAGTTTAACACTCTAAGTTGAAATGTCGTACAGTTACTACCATTGGCACCTGCAGTTCTGAAGGAAAAATTTAAAAAGCCATTACTTACCATACTGTTCCAGCCTGAAGAGCAGCTGCAAATGTCAGTGCTTTATCCATGTCCTTGGTAAAAACTGCAGCTGCTAAGCCATAGGTAGTATTATTTGCCCTCTTGATAACCTCATCTGCAGTTTTAAACTTCATGATTTGTTGAACAGGTCCAAATATCTATTTCAGACACAAGTAAACATATGAAGTGGACTAGTATAGCTTAGTATCATAAATAATTTATATTTAAAAAAATTTATTTCTGTCAGATGGACTTATTTCTGAATTCATTTAGTTAGAAATGTACATCTCAGAACAGAGTTCTAAAAAAGAATATAAATTCACATTAAGATAAGATTTTTGTAATATGGAGCAAATCAAGATAGCCTATTGTAAAATGATTAATAAAACAATAAATAAATAAACTAAATGATAAATTATTAAAACAAATAAACAAAGCTAAAAAGACACCCAGTATAAAAGTAGTTAACCTGAAGTCACAGTATGTTACATATCTCTAATAATTAAACAAGGAACTGGTATTTTCTTGTTAAGCTCCAGTTTTAGAGTTGAGAAAGTTATCTAACTTTTCCTTCCCCTAAACTTTCTATTAGGCTTTTATCTCTGCAGGAATCTGCACAACTAGATAGGTACACCAAGTGAAACAATTAGTTCTGCTTTCCTTAGGGGTGTTATGTGAGATAATACTACCTCAGGCTATCCACCACTGCCCCACCACTGCCATTCTGTATTCTCAGCTAAATGTGTCCATAGTGACAAGGCTGTGTAGGGCAGGGCGCACTACCATATCTGATTACTCCCATTCCCATAGACCATGAACTTTCCACTTGATTTTCCAGGGAAGTATTTGGTACTAGTTTCTTACTAGAGTTTTAAAAATTGATTTATATAGATCAGAAAAATATTGAAGGTTCCCCTACTGTTCAAGCTAATAGTTTCAGGACCTAGATATTACTTAAATTGCCTTGACTCTCTGGGGTTTCACTATTCAATACACCCAAAATAGTGTGAGAGAAGTTCTGGTATTGCTGAGCTGAAAGAAACTAATAGGTCTTGATGAAACAAGACCTATCATGACCTCTGCACAGTTCCTACCTGCCTCCCAGACATGCAGAAACAATCCAAATTATTTCTCTTGTTTTACAGCACCCTCTCCTTCACAATGAACTCTAGATGATCTGATGTTCGTTTTAAGTCATCCTGTTGACTGTTGCTGAATGTACTAGGTAAGTTCAGCAGTCTGGTTCAGCAATATAAAGCAACACCTACATTTGTAAAAATTTGAAGGAGTTTTCTAGTATGAAGAAATATAATGAACACCCATTGCAGCGCAATTGCAGCAGTTGTTAATCAAGGTAAATGTAAAAAGCTGCAGCAAGAGATCATGACTGGACTTTAAGGCTGTGTTTACATAACTGTTTTTCTTAATAGCATAGCAGTTCTGTGCTCCTAACTCTCTCCTATTCCTTGCTGGTGATCACTGCTGCCCTAACACTACCATATTAGTTGTGTCAGTAAAAGATCCTTCATCACTGTGTAGACACTTCTGCAAACTGATATACGTTCAGTAACCCTGTAGGGGCAAAACTCTGCTGTGCTATAGCTGCCACCAATAAAATGCTTGAGAAAGTATAATCTAAACATTTTCTCTTATTGCAAAATAGCTGCTTGGTGCATATTATTTTCAAACATCCTTAAGCAGTGCAAAGAGTTCAAAAGCTGTGCCTTCAAGGTTTGCTTATCTGTAATAGGTTACCATGACTTTGATGTGTGAGACATGGGCAGTATGGGGTGATGTAAACTATCCAAATCTCAGCATTTCTTATCTGTTGAAAGCTTAAACTAGAGCCTTTGTTGGCAGGCCAGCCTCAAAGTTCTCTCCCTCACCTCCACTGAGTTGGTGAAACAAGTATCAGAAACCAAGAAAAGCATTTTAAACACCACCATGATGGAATGACAGATTTACTGAGATAATTTTATGAGGCAACGTGACCTTCTAAATATATATTTTGTACTGACATTTAAACAGGCAGTATCCAGTGAGAGTACAGACTGCCAAGAATTTATTTACCTCCTCTTTGGCGATGCGCATATCATCTGTAACATTAGAAAAAACCGTGGGCTGGATGAAGTAACCTTTGTCTCCCCATCGACCTCCTCCACATTCCAGTTTAGCTCCTTCTTTTTTCCCACTCTCAATTAGCTCCAGGATTTTTTGAAACTGCTCCTTATCAATCTAAATGAAAAGATATTGTAGGGATGAAAACAGCACACACTGATTACAATTCTTCTTCTAACTCATTGACAAAAACCTAACAATGTTCCAGCTTTGCTCAGTTGCGTGTGTTGAAGTGGAACAGCTGGAGAGCCCTGCAAATATTCCTGTTACTAGCTTCTCAAAACTTTGCGGACTTTTCTCAAATAGACCTGTAATCAGAAATTTTGACATAGAAGAATAAGCTGTAGAGGGACTGA
>NW_010183964.1:0-2715 GCF_000695765.1 Mesitornis unicolor
CCCGCGCACGTACGGCTCCCGCTTCGGCAACCGCAAGAACCTGACGCCCAACAAGAACCGCAGGATCTCCATCGACCCGGTAAGGGGCTTTTCTCTCCTTTCCTTGGATTCGGGGGCTGGGATGGAGCTGAGGTGCTGGAAACCCAGTGCTGGGATGTGAGCGGTGCCTGCGGCTTTGCTGTTCCCTTCACTCTGTGTTGGTTTTATTTGTCCCAACACTGGGGATCCTCAGAGTGGTGTTTGTCAGGGGCATCCGTGTGCTGAGACAGTGTCCCTGGGGGTTGGTGAGACCTCTCTCCCCCCAGGGGGTGCGGGAGGTGCAGCTGTAACCCCATAGCAGGGCGAATGGGGCCGGGAAGCCAAGCCTATGGGGCAGCAGGAGGAGAAATCCCACCCGGTCCCATCCCACTGCTGCTGAGCAGGGGGGATGCTCTGTGTGCAGCCAGCCCAGTGCTGTATCCTCTCCGTGCCCTCATACCCCGACACTGCCGGACCCCAAATGCTGCCCAGACCCCGCAGAAGAATCCCAGTGCCCGTCCTCGTGGCTGGCACAGCCCAGGAGCTCTGGATCCCTGCGCTGGGGCTGCGCTGCAGGTGGTTTATAACAGGCTCATGTCCCGTGGCTCATGAAATGTCACCAGATCCTCCGGAAAGAGCCGGGAGCCTCCTCCCACGAGTCAGGCGATCGCTTTCCTGTTCGCCTCGCAACGGCCTTTTCCAATCCCGGCTCCTTTCTTCCCCGAATATCCCGGGATGTCCCTCTCCCGGGGCTGCCAGGTCCCTTCTCCTTCCCTGGCTCTGGCACAGCTCATCCCACCTCCAGCAAAAGTGAGATAAAAAACAGGAGAAGTCGCCTTCCTTGGGATCCCCCATCCCCAGGGAGCCAGGGATGCAGGTGGGGACCACCGGCGGGGGCTCCGTAAGTCACTCTCCGCTTGCTTGGTGCCAGCAACTAATTATAAAAGAGCATTAAAATTGTCTTTAGCGGCTGCTGCGTGCTCTGCCTTTCTCTGCCTCCCGTTAGCTGTTGGCTGGATTAATTGCGCTGACAGCGGGGCCATTGTTCGCTGCCACAGAGCGATGGAGGCGCAGGGACCCCTGGGTGCAGGGGGGAGCCTGGCACCGCGGGGCCAGGCACGGGCAGGGCTCTGCTGCGGGACCCCGGTGGCCTGGGGATGGTCCCTGCACACCCTATGGTGTCCTCGGGCCCATCTCCTCATCCCTCATCTCTGCTGGGGAATCTCCCCACTGGGGATTTTGGAAACCGTCAGGAAATGGCCAGGGTTTTTGCCCCCCAGTTGTGAGGAAGATGCTGACGCAGTCGTGGGTGATGCCCCCTGTGGATGCTGCCCCACTGGTCCAGACCCCTCCTCTGCTGGACCCTGGACGCTGCAGAGCTGCCTCTTCCCCAACCGCAGCAGCTCCAGGGCGACCAAAGGCTCTCAGTGCCCCATGCCCAAATGAGGGGATCCATCAAACCCCACGTTGGAGCCCCCAGTTCATGGGCTTGTGCTCTGCCACATAGGTTGCCCCCCGGCCGCACTCCATCGCCAACGGCTACGAACTCTTCGAGGTCTCTGAGGAGCGGGATGAGGAGGTGGCTGCTTTCTGCCACATGCTGGATGTGTGAGTACACGGGGCTGGAGCATCCCTCTGCAAAAATGCCCCCAGACAGGCATTTTTGGGGAGAAATGGGGCAAAACCCAAAGCAGAGCAGCTCTGACCTGTCCCTACCTCTGCAGACTGCGGTCCGGCTACAGCACCAAGGACTATTCCGTGACGGGCCTGGTGTGGAGCGCCGTCAACCTCAGCCCCGAGCAGCTGGGCCACGGCGTCAGCCTGAAGGTGACGGTGGTGTGCGACAGCCTGCGAGAGCCCCTCACCTTCACCTGCGACTGTAGGTACCCCCGAGCACAGCCGCGTGTCCCTGCAGCCATCGGTGGGGTGTAAAGCAGGGACAGACCCCGGGGGATGATTTGGGGGGGCGTCCCACTGTTATTTGGGCTCACGGCGCTGCTCGTTCTCCCCGCAGGCTCCTCCACCGTGGACCTGCTGATCTACCAGGCGCTGTGCTACACGCACGACGAGCTGCACGCCGTCGACGTCGAGGACTTCGTGCTCAAGATCTGCGGCTTGGAGGCGTTCCTGCAGAAGTGAGTGTGGTGATGGAGGAGGCCGTGACCCAACTCAGGCATCCTGGGGCACGTTTGGCCGTGATCGCCCCGGGTGTGATGGGGGTCAGGGCTGATGCTGGGGTGCGCAGCGGGAGCCTCGCTGCTCCGTTTGCTCCCTCTCGAGCCGCGGTGACGCTCGTGCCAAAAGCAGCGTGAGGGGAGCATCTTTAGGGGTGGCGGGGGATCCGTCTCGCTGACCCCTGCACGCCTGCAGAAAGGTCTGGAAAGCAGGGAGCTGCCAAAAAAGCTCTTTGGAGGAGTATTAATAACAGCCGTGTCGCTGCAGAGCCCGGCTGCTGTTTAAGTTGCAGGAGAAGCTGGAAAAGGGAGATGCTGGCGTTGGAGCGGGTGTTGCATCGTGGTGGGCTCCGTGCTGAGCCAGGGATGGGCGATGGGGGCTGAGACCTGCACAGACCCCTCCTGCCCTCCCCTGCTGCGTTTCCATTGGGGTTTTGGGGTCTGACGGCTGGTTGCTCTGTGTGGGGAAGCTGCAGCAGCCACGCATGCACCAGCACACGCCGTCCTTGCCGGCAGCTCGGGG
>NW_010183964.1:2751-3134 GCF_000695765.1 Mesitornis unicolor
CCCCGCTAGGGGAAATCTGGGGGAGCTGTGCCACAGCCTCCAGGAGCTGCTGCTTTGGGCCCTAAAGGGGCGGCTGGGAATGGCTGGGCCCTGGGGAGCGCTCAGCACGGCGGCCTGGAGGGGTTATTGCCATCGGTGCTGAGCTCTCGTGCTGCTGAGCAGCCTGGTGTGTGTGTGTACATGTGTGTGCACGTGTGTGCGTGTGTGTGCACGTGTGTACGTGTGTGTGCACGTGTGTGCGTGTGTGTGCACGTGTGCTTGCCCGCAGCCATGGGTACAGCAGCACTCCCACACATCTGAGCTGTACAGCAAACCCAGGCCCAGGGCTGCCGGGGAGCACTCGGCCATGGGATGGCCCCAAAGGGCTGAACCTGCCCCTTTTT
>NW_010183964.1:3688-5057 GCF_000695765.1 Mesitornis unicolor
CGGGATGGGGCATCCAGGGTTGAATTTTGGGGTGCGCCGCGACGCCGTTGTCCCTGTCCCCGCAGCAAACACGCGCTGGGCAGCCACGAGTACATCCAGCACTGCAGGAAGTTCGACATCGACATCCGCCTGCAGCTGATGAGGAGGAAGGGGGTGCGCAGCGACCTGGCCCGCACGGTGGGTACCTGGGGATGGGGGATGTCCCCGTGTCACCCCCCTGCAATGGGAGCCCCCGTGTGAGGCCGAGCTGTGGCTCAGCATCTCTTCCATCTCCAGGCGAGCGACGACCAGAGCCCCTCGACCCTCAACCACTACATCCACCTGCAGGAGAGACCCATCAAGCAGACCATCAGCAGGTAGGGGGGACACGGTGGGACCACCCCCGACATTGGGTGCCCACCCGGTGGGGGCTGAGCTCTGCTCTGTGTCCCCCAGGCAGGCTCTGAGTCTCCTCTTCGACACCTTCCACAACGAAGTGGACGCTTTCCTGGCAGCCGAGGTGAGCCCCGGGGATGGAGGGGGCGTTTTTGGGGACCATTTTGCCTCATTTGCTGTGGGCTTCTCCCCCTTTTCGTGATGGGGCTGTAAGGATGCGTCAGAGAAGGAGAAAGGCTGTGAAAGTAGGGGAAACTGAGGCACGGGCTGGTGCAGCTCCCCGTGCATGCTGTGTGGGCTGTGGGGAGCACCCCCCATCCCCTCGGGGGTCCCACATCAGCCCCTCTCTGCTCCCCAGGGAGACTTCCCGCTGAAGGCGGAGCGGGTGATCCAGTCGGTCATGGCCATCTGCAACGCCTTGGCTGCCGTGGAGTCCCAGGAGATCACGGCCGCCCTCAACCAGATGCCCCCCTGCCCCTCCCGCATGCAGCCCAAAATCCAGAAGGTGAGCGCTGGGCGCTGGGATGGGGCTGTTCCCTGCGGGGTGCGGGTTTGGGGACCTCATCCGTGAGGCGCAGAGGGGAAGTTCGTTTTCGCCTCCCTCCTCGCTCTGCACCGCGTGGACGATTCCTCAATAGCAGGAGCAGGCGATGCCCGGCCCCGCAGCCCGGGCCGTTCCTTACGTAAAGCGCTGCCTTGGCAAGCGGGGCCGCTCCTGACGCCGCTCTTGTGGTTTCCTTTTTTTTTTTTTCCCTTTTTCCTCAACAGGATCCAAATGTTCTGGCCAAGAGGGAAAATCGAGGTATTTCTGCTCTCCTCTTCCCCTTCTGGGCTCAAGTTCTGGGTGCTTTTAATCTTCAAACCCCTCCCCTTCAATTATTAAGGCCAAAAATGTGCTCGAAACTGCTCTGGTTAATAAAGAGGGTTTCTGGAGGCAATGTGAACTCAGCAAAACGGGTGGCCTGAAACTCTCCCTCTCGCCCGCTTTGTCCTG
>NW_010183965.1:0-11560 GCF_000695765.1 Mesitornis unicolor
ATATATTTCTATATATATTTGATTCCATCCTGAACTGCTTTACTCCTTGCTCATAGCTCTGTAGGTTGCTGGGTCAGTGTGCGAGATCCTCACGCAGGGATGGTGTTTGTTCGGCTGGGGGGCACTGAGGCGCTCCTGGGGTTAGGTCAGTAGAAAAGGGCCTTTTCCCACTGCTCCAGCCCCGCACTTGCTGTCTGGACACATCGCCCATGGCTGGCGACTCCACGTGTTACTTCATCGGTGTCGCAATACTGCACTTTCGGTAGCAACAGCCCGTCCAGGCACAGGGTGTTTCAGGGCAGGGCTGCCTTGGTTCGCTGGTGGCACCACTGGGTCTAGAGAGGTTTTTGCTTTCGGTCTCTTTCCCCTGAAGCCCCCGGAGCTGAGCTCCAGCACAGTTTATGAGCGCGTTTGCATCTTTAAGGTGGCTCCATTGGAAAAGCAGCAAGTGAGCATTTCATCATTGGGTTTTGTGTGTATGGGGAAGGCGTTGAGAGCTCCCGTTGCAGAAACGGGCGCATCCAGTTTCTCTCAACTCGAGACGCAGCGGCCGTAAACCCAACTGAGGACTGTAAAGCTGCACTGTGGTGATTTTGCTGCTCACATCCTCACCCCTAGGGGTATTTGCAATGCGTAACCTCACCCGCAGCCCTGGAGGCTCTGCACTGCAGAAGCAGCGAACATTTGCACAACCAGCAGCAGAGCAAGATGTGACCCAGACATGTCCGGAGCAGATGCACCCAGTGAGGAGGTTTCCATGTGGCCTTTCCTTGGCAGTAATTGTGGTTTAAAGCAAAGGAAGAAATTCTCACGAGCAGCTCACACTGCAGATCTCATCTGTGAGCCTGGAAAACCAGCTCTGCTGTGTTTCTGCCAGCGTAAAGCAGATGCCAGTCGGTATTTCAAGCTCTGCTGGTTCAAATGTGCTAAGAAACGTCCTTTAAAGGCCCCGGGGTGTTGTCTGGCTGCGGTGAGGTACCAGGCTGATGGAGCAACCAGGAATTTCACACAGAAATTCTGTTTTTTTCGGCTGGGGAGTTGGCTCTCCCCCTTGCTCTGCAGAGCAGAGTCAATGGTTCGTGGTCCTATCGTTTAGACCACTCTTGTTTTTGCTGAGTGAGATCACACGATGTTTTGAAGTGGGGCAGACCGAAAACAAAAAAACCCAAACTTTCTGTGTGTGGCGATGATGCAAACACCAGCAGGACCCTGGGGCCGAGCTTTAGTCACTGCCAACCATGGCAAACACAGCAGGGGCCCAGTATTGAGAATGCTCGGGTTTTGATCATGGGGCTTCAAAAGGCTTCGTGAGCATACGAAGTGTAGAGCAATGCTGTGACGGCCGAAAATGCCGTGATTTATCTGCTTTCTCTGGGAGCTGGTTCAGGTGTGCTGTAGCCAACCCCAGATCAGCCCCTTTGGGCTCATGAAAGAGCCTGAAAAGCTTTTGGCTGCCGTTCCTCGAGATTTCTCCGTGGCTCAGCACGACCCCGTCAGCACTTTTCGTGTTTACTCAGCACCAGCTGAACGCCGCTTCCCAGCAGCCATACGAGGAGCATCGCTTATCTCCCTGCTCTCAGCAGAAGGTATTTACTTCCTAAGTAAATATTTTTGCCATAACCTCAAGGTTTTGGTTTTTTCCAAGCTTGCAAACACTCCCCATGTGCAGACACCAGCATGAAACCGAGTCCAATAATCTGAGGGGCGGTTGGCACATCTCCTTCCTTTGAGTTCGGATGTTGCAGAAAGTGGGCTGAAGGGGGAGACTTCCCCCTGAAATGCTCAGCTGCTCAGACAGCAACCTAAAAGGACAGAAATCAACCCGGTCCAAGTGATGCTGGAGCAGAAGCCCGAGGTCCTCGTGGGGGATATCATGCCCCAGGCATCACCAAAGATCCCAGATGCCCATCTCTGCGGTGACACCGGGGGTGACGGCGGCTTCAGGCCACGCCAGCTTCAGCTTGGCCTGCAGAGGGGTAATGAAACATCCTGTGTGCGTGTAGAAAAGCCATAAAAGGTTAAATCAGATTCTGCTCCCGGGGTTATTCACACATGAGTGGGCTCTGATGTCTGGTCCCTGCTCAAGGGATCACTCTCTGCTGCTCTGGTTCCACTGGGACACGATGCCCGGTCAAAAATGTCCCTGCAAACCAGCCCCAAACGATGGCACCGGACAAGCTGCTGTTGGCTTTAGCAGCAGCTGCGAGGGTGTTTTTAGCTGCTGTAGTCAGTATAACAGCTGCGGTCAGTGCAACCAACAAACCCCGCTCCTTTTCCACCCTGCAAAGCAAGGGAGCTGGAGGGCGCATTGCGCTGGGGGGGTTCGCAGCCACCGCGTCACCCGTTATGTCCCCGCTGCCCGTCTTCGGCGGCGCCGAGCTGTGCCATTACACAAGGAGCGCGTTGTCGCTCGCGGTTCTGATGTAATTCCCCGAATGCTCCCCACGATGACAGCTCTGAGTGATTCGAAAACCAACTCCTGCCCTTTCCGCCCCTGCACCCAGAGCTGTGGGCAGCTCAGCAACACGGCCCTGCAGCGGTCCCAGTATCTCCCAGTGAACGGCCACTATAATTAGCACAGTGCTCCTAACAAGGGCTATTCTGCACAGTGTTTGCCTTGAATTCTTATTTTAGGGTTTTCTTGTCATCTTCCTCGGATCCCAGCTGGCCAGCTTTCCCGCTAAACATGTGATTCTGTTTTGGGGAGAGGCAAAATAAGTTTGAGATGATAAAAAGCCGAAGTGTTACACTCATGGGTTGCAAGCAGAAGGGCGGTGTTGGATTTCTCTGTGTGCGCACAGGGAAGTGCTGTCTGTTCAGGAAAGAGCCTTATTCCCATAATAAGATAACTTTAAAGGACTGAATTTTATCTGGGCATTGCGGTGTAGACGTGTCGGGGACTCCTTTCTTTTAATAGAAAACCAAATTACTGACGGGGAAATTCTCGGCCGTTTTCTCCACCAAAACACAGCGGCGCTGACTCAGCCCTGTGCCCTCGGCTCCGCTTTCTTTCCTTTTCCCTTGTAAAAGGCTTTGGCGTCTCCTTTTCCCGTTTCCACTGTCGCCTGGTGTTGAAAGGGCAGGTTTGCTGTTAAACCGCGCTGAAAAGCTGCTTTTTGCAGCTGGGTTTTTAGGGTGGTGGGCAGATTCTCCCTTGCGCTGTCCAAATTTTGGGGTGCATCTGTGTGGTGTTTCAGGGTTGGGGATGGGCAGATGCGGCTGCTTCAGTCAGAGGGTTCTTCCCCCTGGGGCATTTGCTTGTCTCCAGAAAATCCAGAAGCCATTTCCAAGCCTTTGCACCCACGCAGCACCCCAGGAGCTGCACGGCAGGGGCCGGGCCGGCTGCGGGCTCCCGGCTCCGCTGTGTCACAGATGATGCCGTAAAATGTGCTGATCTCATGGGGAGGAAACTTCGCACAAGGCAGATCCATCGGTGTGAGCCGTCGGGGGAAGAGCCGGGCCGTGCTGGCACTTCCCTGCCTGATGGAAACATCTTGGGTGCTGGTGCTCACGGCGTTTCCCAGCTCAGATCTCGGGAGCCATGGGAAATTCTGGGGACGCTTTGTGAAATTCAGCCTAAACTTCCCTTCCTTTTATCTCCTGTAGCTCGGTACTGGAGTGCCACCACACAGCCCCGCTTCCTGCTCCCTCTCTGCACCCTCCCGGTGAACGTGGAGCTGCTGTCGAGCCCTCCCAGACAAGGATAAACCACGGTGGTCTGGGCAGGATATACAGATTTAGTTCCCAATCTGACCACTAAAATCAATAAATTCGTACTTCTTTTTAGGCCACGATTGAAGGCACAAGCCTGGGTTGGGATTGTGTTCATAGCCAGGGCAATCTCTGGGCTGCAGGACCCGAAAACTTGTCCCTAATCGCTTCCAAACTGATTGCGTATCAAAATAACAACTTAATGGCAAAACTGTGAAGAACAACTCGTCCTTTTTATCGCTTTTAGTGGGTTCTTGCGATGGTTTCTGCAAGCAGAGCAATGCATTTATAGCACATGGTCGTCTCAGGGGCCACAGAGCAGGAGAGGAAGCTGCAGGTGACCAGGGAGGAACAGATTGAAAGTGAGAGCTGCAGTGCCGGGGGAGGAAGGTTTTGGGGTGCTGCTCTGGCTCCTGCTGTGAGTTTCCCGTCAGTGACTTCTGGAGCTGCTCCTGCACCATTGAAACCCCTGCTGGAGCTTGTTCTGCTTTTCTGCTCGCCCTTCCTGCCTAAATGACTGCTGCAAGCACCAGCCGAGAGCTCGGCTTCACAGCTCTGAGCCATGGGGGAATGAGAAGCACCCATGACATTTTGTGGCCCGATTCTCACAGCAGCACCGCTGTGGACGCCGAAAATGCTCAGTACCTGCGTGCCCTGAGCTGGTTTTGTCCCTCCGTGTCCCTGATGGTCGACTGCACTGAGCAGAAGTGCAGGAAGGATGAGCACGGGGCAGACTTGGGATGCAAGCTCAGATTTATTGACTCGCCTCGACCCTAGCAGCCCTTGAGCACCTCAGCCGAAGACCAGCTTTGGTTCCCAGTTTGAATTGCGTGGTGGTGTTTAGGATGGATCTGGCCACCTGCATTGCACCGTGGGCTAACACAGAAGTGATGCTGGCCCCAGGCCTTCAGGGGCAACCATGGGCCCTGCTGCTGCAGCCGCTTCTCCTCTGCACCATGGAGGCATCTGCAGCTCCCGCAAGCCACGGAGCAACTTGAAAATGCATCAGGCTCTGCATTTCAAACGCAGGGCCTTGGCTCTGCAGCCTCTGATGGCTCCAGGTAACAACTGGCGTGAATACCTTTGCACTCTGCTTGGTTTTTAAACGCGTGGTCTAAAAACAAGGCTGCGGTGACTCAGGTACAGGATCTGCAGCACCGGGGTGGTGGCTGGGGGCAGTGGCCCTGGCGGCATCCCCACCGCGCTGGCACCAAAGCTGTGCAGGGACATCCCAGAGAAGGGGGGTCCGAGCCAACCCGAATACGGCAGCGAGAATGAATAGGGGGGTCCGGGCTACCCTGGAAATGAGGGATGGGGAACATCCTGCAGGATTTCACACTCTCTCAGCCAGGTAATCATTGCCTTTAATGAGAAGGAAACAGAGCTGTGCGTCTCTGGGAGTGCTCTCTCCTTCCAAAATCTTTGGCCAGCTGGAACTGGAGCAGTGAAGGAGACAAAGTGTTTCAGCGATTAATGGAGACAAAATACTTCGGCGATTAATGGATCTCCAGGTAAAGACAGAGCTGCACCAGACATACGTGCCAGCTTTCCTCTCTCTGTCCTCACTGTGCACCACGGCTGCATGGCTTTGTGCTGCACACCCCGTTTTTGCAGCAGGATGCTCCCTTCCCATGGGGAAACCCTGGAGACTCCTCTCCAAACACGCTGTCTTCCCGCCCTGGTTGTGCAAAAGGCAGATTTACTCTGTCAAAAAAACCCCAAAGCTTGGACACGTTGGCGTGGGTGGTTTCCATCTGGAAACAGGCTGGAACTGGGGGAAAAATAAACCCCGAAAACCAAATTGCTCTGCGTTTGGACCTGAAATTGAGGATAAGATGTCTCTTGGTCTAGTAATGATGTGGTTCTGGGCTTTCTAATCTATTAAAAGTGGGCTGGAGTGCAAGGCTCAGCCCTGGTGACAGCAGCTCCAAGGGGTCTGGAGGCTGCAGGAGGGACATGAAGTGTCTCAGAACACGGCCTGGTTACAACCTGCTGTAAGGAGGCTGTGATTTACCTGAGGAGGGACAGCGTGAGGGGACGTTTTGTGGCTCTAAAGGAGCTCACGGGCCCTGTGGTAAGTTGTTTACTGCTGAAGTGAAGCGCTTTGGCGTCCGGCCGTGCTCATCGCGCCGGTCCAGCCGCAGGTGATGCACAGCGAGGTGTGGAAAATCATCTGGGTGGTTTCAACACCAAAATGTGGATAAAACCTCTTCCTCAGCAAGAGGCAGAGCCTGGTGCTGCCCATGGCCGCCTCTCTAAGGAGCGTTTCTCCACCCAGAATGGCTCCGCGCTCTCCTGACTGTTGTCCCACGGCATAGAAATCTGGAGGTCTTAAAGGAGGGGAAAAAAAAAGGGGGGGAAAAATTGCTGCACTCAGGAGAAAACTGAATAGCCCATTCAGCTGTAAAGCTACTGGTGCAGGAAGTGTAAAAGAAAAATGGAGCCTGCTTTGTTCTGCCCAGACAAGAAGTAAATGCCATCGCCCCAACAGCCGCTTGCTGTTCCAAAAAGACATGAGGTCATCTTGAACAGCAGGAACCACCACTGCACGGGTTTACACTGGGTTATTGGACCCGGCTCCCCCTTTGTGTCCCCCTCCCTGGCACCAGGACGGCTCCGGTGAGGTGCAGGGTGGCTCCAATGCAGTGCTGGGGCTGCTGGGCCCCGCTCCAGGGCCTCCATGTAGGGGTTTGGTGGGTGTCTGCTCCCTAACGTGGGTCCCCAGCACCGGGACATCCACCAGCACCGATCTCACGGGTTATTTTTAAGGTAGGAAGACAAACGCAGCACAACTCGGGAGTTATTCAGATGTTTATTGAGCCTGTGAGGAGTGGCTGCTTCCAGCTATGAGAAGTATGGGAGGAATGCAGAAAGCAGAGGGCTCGGTGCATATTTCTCTCCTGCCATAATGCTGCTTCCTGCGCCAGGGGTTGTGTCGAAGAGAAAGGGCTTTCCGAGCCCTGTGCCGTGCCCGTCAGCGATGCAGTTTTGGGCTGTGGGTCTCTCAGGGCGCAGGTCGGGGGCGTGCTGAGACAAGCCCGGTTTTGGGCACGCCGCTGCAGTTTCATCCTCGTGACCCGGGCCCTGCCGCAACGTTTCGGTGCCAGGGGCAGGGCAGGAGGAAGGGTCCCTCTGTGTCCCACAACGAAGCAAGGGGCTGGGGCCCACCCTCCGTGTCCCTCGGGTGCTAGCGGAGCCAGGGCTGGGAAGGGAAGGGATGGAAGGGCTGAGCACCGGCGGTGCTGGCAGAGGAGGCGTCTGCTGAGTCACAGCTCGGCTGCTGTCACCGCGGCGCTGAGTCAGGGCTGCGCGGGTGCTGCTCGTGCCTTTTCCCACTAACGCAGCCCAAATCCTTACCTTTGGTGTCCCTGGTACGTGGAGAACCGGCAGATGAGGCAGCAAAGCGCTGTGCCCGCTCCGTCGTCACCAGTCGTGCTTCGACGTCAGAGGCTGCGCAGAGCAGATCCTGGGGACCTAAAGTGCAAACCGTCCCATGAAAATGCCCCTTTCGCACGCTGGGATATGAGCAGTAACTGCATGAAGCACCCGGCTTTGTAAACACTGCAGACCCTTTGTTTTGCTGAAGGTATGCCAAGAATGTGGACACAAGAAATCTGCTTTTGTAACACTTATTGTGATCCTGTGAATTCTTGTGTTTAATGATGAAACCTGATTAGAAGAGGGCATTTGTGGTTGTTCCTGAGTCAGACCGAGCTGATGCAGGACACGGTTATGAGCATTCTGACCTGCAAACCGGGTCAAAACAGCAAAGCCTGATTGTTCCAGCATTTATCCCAGCTCAACCATGGGGACTGTGTCTTCCCGTGCTGTTCCTAGGATAGGCAGCAGTGCTCACAGGATGCTCGCACCGCAGCCAGATCCCAGCTCAGGACTTGTTTGCTTCCCCTTGGCTCTGCCCTGCCCCTCGCCTGCACTCCCAGCTCAGTGGTGAATTGCTGCAGGGTTTCATCACCCTCCCTCCCGGCTGCTTTTGCTGGCCTTGACCTTGAATCACCACTGGATAACGTATCACTGCCCCTGCTCCTGCGTTCTCTTCATTTGTATTAATTTTCAGCATTGAACTGGGATCTGCAGCTGCCTGCCAGGTCTGTCCATTGCCAGAGGAGCAGGAACCGCAGCCCAGAGACATTGCAAGATTTTCTGATGACTTCAGCCCTCCTGGAATCGCTCCCGTGACAGCGTGAAACATGCAGGAGTTAACGCAAGAGCAGTCGTTCCCGAAAACGGGGTTGTGCTCCCTGGGCAGCGCTGCCCTTCCCGGGAACGCTGTGGCAGAGATGCAGGAAGGGTCGTTCCCCGCCGAGCAGGGTCTGTCGTGACTCAGCAGGACACGAGCTGTGTCACCGTGACGAGGTGCCGGGAAGGGAGACTCTGCCCTGGCCCCACATGGCTGCAGGAGGGGGTCGGTGGTGGCTGCACCTCGCAGGACGGAAGCTGGGATACGGGGGATTTTGGATGAGAGCGGAGGCGGGAGGATGTGCCCCAGACCTGGCTGTCCCCTCTGTCCTGTGCAGACGTTGCTTCCCCGGCCTTCTCCAAACCGATTTCAGACACAGAGATTGGAGAAGGGCCGGCGTAGCCGTGTCCCGCATGTCCCCCTGGTTTGCATTGCACGTTGTACATGCTGAACTCCATGTGCCTCTGCATGGCTTTTTTCCAAATGCCTTTACCTCACGAGTTATTTGCACACCCATCTACGCCTGCTGAGTGACACCTCCCAAGTTTGTTTTGGCTTTTCAAATCCCCGCGGACGCCCCCCGTGTGCCACGCAGCAGCACTGGCTCCGTTGCACTGATGGTCTGCAGTTGCTAATGACGCGCTCTGTTAATTATTCACCAAGGTGACAGAAGCCGGTTTAAGCTCCCGCGGGGCAGAGCGGTCCTGGAGCTGTGGCCACGTTACCTGACCCACGCTGGGCCTCAAAGTGATGCTGGTCCTGCTGCGGTGCCAGTGCTGGCCCGACCTGGACCAGGAGCCTCTGAGGACCTTAGGGGTGCATGGGATGGGCAGTGGCCGTGGGCTGCAGCCGGAGGAGGATTTTGCATCCAGCAAAGCTTCCCTTGACCTTTCCGAGAGCGCGGCTGCTGAAATTTGTACTTGGAAATGTAAATCTATAAGAGGAACTGTGGTGTGTGAGGAGCCGCTCGCTCGGTTCCCTGTTCCCCCTGTGCCATCGCTGCGGGGTGACGGTGGCAGAGGAGGAAGCAGAAGCCGCTGCTGCAGATTTTGGTGCTGTCAAACCACCAGCCCTGCGCTCGGCAGCGACTGGCACTGCCCTTGACAGCTGGGAGAGGCAAAGTGCGTGGTGCCATGGCCAACGCGGGGTCTGATGGCAGCGGATGGTGTGAACCCACGAGCGGGGGTCAGCAGGCGAGGGCAGGGGCCTGCCTGCTTTTAGAGGCTGCAAGGACACAAAGCAGCATTTCTGATTTACAAGTGTAAACCTTGCTTGAAAGCCTTTTGCTCCATGAAGCTCCATGACTCTGAGCACCCTTCCTCCACCCAGGCCATGTCCCCGCTGCAGCCGGATGCCGTGGGTCAGGTCGTTCCCTGCGGTAACTCACCCTGTCCTGGTTCACCCCGCTCCATAAGCAGGAGCTGGGGAAGTGCAGGCGGGTGATCTGGTGCTGCTGCAAGCACAAGTTACAGCTCATTGCTCATGGTTTTTTCCCCCAGCTGCCTGCAAACCCTTTATCCAGGTGAAGGATGGTTTTGTCTCTCTGCAGTGAGGAGGTCATTCAAGCTCACAGCACAGGTTTAGGAAAGGGTTGTGTGTGGTTTTGGTCCTGATGTGGGATTTTGGGTGCTGGTCGAGCCCCGTGCAGGATTCTGGACCCTTTGGTTGAGACACGGCGCTGTCTCATTGAGTCTCGCCTTGGGTGTGACACCAGCACCAGGTCCTGCTCCGCTGCAAACCAGTTTCACTCCTGCAGCTTTGTGGGTTAGGAAATAGGGGCAGGAAAGGAGGATCCATGCCTGGAACCAGTCTGCTTCCTGCTCCCAGTTTCCACAGCACTGGACGGTGTTTCACGCCGCCCTGACTAACGCCTTCCAGGACCAGAAAGGCGGAGATTTCCCAGTAACGCTGCTAATTCAGGGAACCGCGGTTGGTCGGTAACGCCGCTGAAGCGCCGCTTGTTTGCTCAGCATTGCAAACGGAGCCGAGCGCTGTTCAAGGGGCCGAAAATCTCAGCTGCTGCCAAGCAAAATAATTCCCGAGAGCGCCGTTGTGGTCTGGAATAAACTCCCTTAACATCTAAACATAGGCGAGATGGCTCGGATCTGCCCAGATTTGCGATGGGGCGGCCGCTCCCACCTCTGCTGCCCCAGCGAAGGCTTTGGAGCTGGGGGTCAAGGGAGGAGGCCGTGGTCTGTCATTAGTGCTCACACTGGGAGCTGGGGCCTGGCCCGGGTTTGCCTTGGCTCTGTCCTCCCCTTGGTTTGGGAGGTGGAGGTGGCGCTGGCTGCAGGCCCGTGTCCTGGTCCCTGCCGTTCCTGAGGGATGGGACTGAGTCATGGCTGGGCAGGGCGAGGAAGTGGCTGTTCCTGCATACCTGAAGCACCCCATAGCCAGTTGTGTGGGTTGTGCCCAGATGGGTGCATTAACACCCCCCATCAGCACAGCCAGCCATGGGTGCAGAATCTGGGAGCTGGACAGGATCCGCAAGGCCCTCACGGACCAAACACAGCAGAGGTTGTGCTTCGGCAAAGTCCTGCTCTGCTGTGGCTCAACCTGTGGCGCACTCCTCATTTCCAGCCCAGCCCTTATTTTGCACCATTTTTGGGAAGATTTCATTGGAAGCATGAGCTGTCGGTGCCTCCTGTGCTCTCCTGTCTGCAAGGAGCAGATGCGAAGGGGGGCGAACACCCAGGGCACAGTTAAGCAGCGTCCCTGTCCCTGGCACGGGGCTGGAAAACTGCTGCTCGCTTTTCCAGTCAGCTCAATGCATCCGGCAGGGCTTTCTGCAGAAAAAGTTGCGTTTTTCCCCTCTCATCAGCAAGTTTCTGTTTTGTTCTGTTTTGTTTTTTTTAATTAAAAAAGTGTGTTGTTTCAAGGAAAAGAGAACTTGAAGCAGAACCAGGAATCAGGTGGTTTCATCAGTTTAGGGCTCGTGGAAGCCCTTTGCACATGGCTGTTGGTGAGGATGTGGTGCACAACCCTTGTCGAGGTGGTGCACGGTGCTGACCCCCTTGTCCCCTCTTATTTTGCAGAATTCTCACGTGCTGGGGCCCGGAGCCGATGGCAGACGATGTCGACCACTAACAACATAGCGCAGGCCCGCAAGCTGGTGGAGCAGCTCCGCATCGAAGCTGGCATTGAGCGGATCAAGGTGAGCACAGGTCGAGGCCGGGTGCGCGTGTTTTGGGTTTTCCCTGTGCATGTGTGCTGCTGTGACATCTCCACCTCGGATATTGCAGCGCTTAGAGAGCCCAAGAGCCCTTCCTCCGGACTGCTTGGGCAGTTTCTCACAGGCATCAGAGGTGAATGCACCATCCGGGGACACAGCAGCCACTGGAATGATTTCCTGGGGCTCAACCCAGGCTGCGAAGGCACCGAAGCTGCAGGGATCAGACCCAGCAAATTTCTGCAGGCCGTGCTCATGTGCATCCCAGTCTTGTTTCCCCATTTTTTGGCAGGATAGCTTACAATAAATAACCCACAGTTATTTCTCAGCTGCTGCATTCGTGCAAATGCAAAGGGTGGCAGCACACATGGTTAAGGCTCATTCTGTGCTGCAGATGTCCAGGACAGCAAAGTTGTCCATTCTCAGCACCAGCGACCTGTCCCAGGAATAAAACTCCCTTTGGCACACCAAAAGGGGTTGTT
>NW_010183965.1:11591-15377 GCF_000695765.1 Mesitornis unicolor
GTCACAGCCACAGCATCCCCTGAGGGATGGGGTCTTCTCCTCTGGGAGCTCCCACTTTATTCTGGCACCCAACTCAGTGGCTGTGGTACCCAGGCGTAGTTTGGGCTTTGGAGCAGCTGTTGGTGGGGACAAATACTGCACTTCTTAAACCACAGAGGATCTGCACCACGTGGTTCTGCAGCTTTGCCTGCATCGGGCCTTGCCTAACGCTGCCCAGAAGCTCCCTGGGCGGGCAGAGGCAAGATGTGCTCGTGGGGAGCCGCTTGTCAGAAAATCACGTGGAGGAAAGCCCCGAATGTGTCGGTGAGGGCGCAGTGAAGCTGCGATGCTGTAAAACACAGAGGTGTTAAACCCACCTGATGGCTTCTGGTGTGGTTTCCTGGTCAGAGAGGGTTTTCTTTGACTTTCAGTCCTGTTGCTTCTGCAGCAGCAGATCCTCCCTCAGCTCCACTTTTGCTGTGCAGGAGCTGCTGCTGCTCTGAGTATCTCGTTTTCTCTTGAAAAGCTGTGAGGTTTTGTAGCTGTTTGTAGGGCCACCAAACTCAAACCCCACTCTCGGCTGCCAAACTGGCTCCTGAGCTTGGTGCAAAACAAATCCTCACTCCTCCGGCTCCCACCTGCAGCCGAGTTCGGCAAAAACGCGCATTTCCCTGCAGATAAATGGGCTGAAACCCTTCTGATATGAGGGGGACAGTCTCCCTCTTTCCCCTTAATTACTCCTCAGAGTAATTCCCATTTGATGTGACCAACAGCTTTAAGGCAGAGGCTTGACCTCATCTCTGCAGGTTTGGATCCCGGTGTATGTGATGAGTACATTTACATGCAGCCACAGTTGGCGATAGGAGCGTTCCTGACTGATTCGGAGTTTACTATTTAATATTGCAGTAATACCTAGCGTCTGCCCCAAATCGCCTCATCCAGTGCCATCTCTGGGTCCCACTTTCCAGGACACACCAAAAACAGGTGGAAGAGCATGCACCGTGCCCAGCCGGGCCTCCAGATGCGTGGCTGTGGCTGTGGTTTGTGTTTGCCTGTTGTGATGATGTTAATTAAAAAGAAACAGGATTGCTGGTGGTGTCCGGAGCCACTGGCATCTCCCTACGAGAGGCCCCAAGCAGAGCCTTAAGTAACAGTTTCTGATTTCAAAACCTCCCTTTTTAGCACCAGAGGATGGCCGCTCTCGAGTGGGCTTTCTCTTCCTTTTTTTATCCCTTAAAGATGAGGACAATAATATCTTCCTTTAAATCTCTCGCTCTGGGCTGGGAGCGTACTCGTCGCTTGACTCACGTCAGACATTACAGACCGTTTTCCGTGTCCATTTCCCCTTTTCAAGTCTCATTCATTTCCCTTTTTCAAGTTGCTGTTAGGAAAAGGCGACCGTCGTGTCCCTTCCTTGCCGGGGATGCAGTCAGTGATGCTGCACGGGCCAAAAATAGTTGGATATTCTCCCTAACTTTCTGCTTTTTTCCACCATTTAGGTCTCGAAAGCATCTTCTGAGCTCATGAATTACTGCGAGCAGCATGCGAGGAACGACCCGCTGCTGGTTGGCGTGCCCGCTTCGGAGAACCCTTTTAAGGACAAAAAGCCCTGCATCATCCTATAGCTCTGCTGGCCGCGGCACGCGCCGTCTCTCCGGCAGGGCACCCTTCTCCATCCCCTGAAACCTAAACTGCGCCGAGGGGTAAACACTCAACGTTGGCTTCAGATAGCCCTTAAATCTCAGACAAAAAAAGAAAAAAAAAAAGAAAAATCATTAAAAAAAAAAACAAATAGCGGGCGGTTTAGGGAAGGGTACCTGCTTTGGGTGGGTGCTGCACCGAGAGGGGTCAGCATTCAAATCAGAAAAATAATAGGGTGGAGGGGCGGGAGGGGGGGCGTGTTTTTAATCGCGATACTCGGAATTGGTGCTGGGCGGCGCAAGCAGTGGGGTTTTATTGTGTTTGCCAATGGGATGCCAGAGCCCAGCGTCGGGACCTCGCGATCGAGGCTGATCCAATTAGCGTCCGAT
The DNA here is from genome assembly GCF_000695765.1 of Mesitornis unicolor. Classification (NCBI taxonomy): domain Eukaryota; kingdom Metazoa; phylum Chordata; class Aves; order Mesitornithiformes; family Mesitornithidae; genus Mesitornis; species Mesitornis unicolor. Next base: position 13,601 of record NW_010183965.1, read on the forward strand.
CAGCACGCGGTCGCACGAATTGGCTCCGTTTCTTGAGAGGGAGCGAGGGAATGCAGGTGTGGAGCTGTTTTATGGAAAATTAGTACAAAAATAGGGGAAAAAAAAACCAACCCAACCTAAACGCGGCTCCAATTTGCTGTGGCAAATGGGTAAACTGAGGCAGGAGGGAGGAGGGGAGAGGCTGGGGGGGTCTGTCTCCATGGCAAGGGGATGGTACCGTGGGAAAGCGCTCTCTGGTGTCGGATCCATCGGCCGGGAGCATTTCGGTGGGTGTCAGTAGGGACCCAAGGTGGGGGCCGAGCCCCTCTGGTCGCTTCAGGGCCTTCTCTGTGTTGTTACCATTGGTTTTCCCCAAAACAGGACTGTACTGGGGGGTGGGGGGAGGGAAGGGGCTTTCTGTTGTGCGGCATCACATGAGAAATCTTTGAAAATCAGCCTTTTGGAGGAACTCGGTCCAAAACTCCAAAATTGGCAGATTTACCAGCATTTCCCATCTCCTTCCTCCCACTACAGAGCCCTGCGGGGCCATGGCCACAACGGGGCCTGGTGGCTTCGTACCAGGGCTGAAGGAAGCCCAGGACAGAGGTGGGGGAATGGGGACTCCAGGATGTCCCCCCCACACCAGGGGGGTGCTGGGTGTCCCACGGCCACCTGAGGTGCCCAGCACTGCTGGGGGGGTCACATCCCTCACGTGGGGCTGGGGCCGCCCTGGTCTGGGCCCCATGGGCCCAGTGAATGCGTGGTTCAGTTTCCCAGTTCGGTGCCCATTCCCGGTTATCCCAAGGGCCGCACCGGTGTCTGAACACAGGCAGGGCCAAGTTTCGGTTTAGGGAAGAGAAGGGAAAAATTAAAAATACACCTGATGTGAAATCCTGGGAACTTCCCCGTTCCCCAGCACTTTGGGTTTGGGTGGAAACGCCGCCACCTCCTACGGGGATGGGAACTGGGGGTGCCTGGACCCTCCCTGGGGCTGGGGACCCTCACGTTTCGGGAGTGCTGAGCCGCATTGGCGTTGTCATCGGGTCTGGTTGGGGGGAGGAAACCCCTCAGCCCACACTGGGCACTGCAGTGCTTTGACTGGTGGTCACTGGTCTGGCACTGGGGGCTGTACTGGAGCCTGATGGTGGTCCCGTGGTGCAGGGGGTCCAGCCCGGTGGTGGTAGTGGAGCTGCTCCATTTACACGTCCTGGTTGCAGGAATCTCGCCATTGCTTTATTTCAGCGTGCCATCACTTGCCTTTTTAAACAGAATTGGAAAAAAACCAAAACCCCACATTTTTAACACTAATGCCAACCACGGCCCCTCCTGTGTGCGTCTTTCACAGGCTCTGACACCCCCCATCTCCCCCTCGTTGTGAGTTCTCATCACGGCACCACACCGGAGACCCCCGGGATTTCACCACATCCCCATGGGAGCACGGGGGGTGCTGGGGCAGAGGGAAGGGGATTTATTCCCCCCACATCCAAGCGTGTCCCGGCACCACGCTGGGCTTCACCTGGGCCTGGCAATGCCTTCGTGTCGTTGTTTTATCTTTGTTATTTTAAATCTTTCATCCAACTCCACGCTCTCGAGCGCCGCGGCCGCACTGGGAGGCGAGCAGGGTCCTGAGGAGCGCCAGGGCTTTGCCGCGAGGGAATCTCCTCTGTCCTTAACCGGGTACAGCTCCAGCCTTACTTTTCTACTCCAGATCTGCTGATTTTGCTGATTCTTCCTCTATGTTAGAGACCAGCGCATGGTGCTATGGCTGGGACCGGCTCTGCCAAAAACCCACGAGCGG
>NW_010183966.1:0-1791 GCF_000695765.1 Mesitornis unicolor
GCTGGGATAGAGTTAATTATTGTCATAGTAGTCAGCACAATTCTATTTGTGCTGGAAACAGCGTTGCATACACAGGGACGTTTACATTTTTTTAGCAGTGCATACACAGAGTTGATTAATTTTCTTCTTCTCAAACTGCCCCACCAGCGAGTGGTCTGTGGGTGCACAACAATTTTGGAGGAGATTCAGCTGGGACAGCTGACCACAACTCACCAAAGCAATATTTCATACATGAGATGTGATGCTCAGCAATACAAAAGCTGGGGGAAGAAGAAAGAAAGGGGGATGTTAGAGTGATGTTTGTCTTCCCAAGTTATAGTTATGAGTGATGGAGCCCTGCTTTCCCAGGGATGTTGCTAAACATCTGCTTATCGATTGTAAGCAGAGAATGTATTCCTTGTTTTGTTTTGCTTCCACGCACAGAGCTTTTGCTTTGTCCATTAAGGTGTCTTTGTCTCAATCTGAAAGCTTTCTCACATTCAACTCTCAAATTTTTCTCCCTCATTCCACCAGAGGGTAGACTGAGAGAGCTGCTTTGAGGTGTGTAGCTGACAGTGGCTTTAAATCAACAGTTGCTGAAGTCTGATTTCCCATAGTAAATCCACACCAAGCACTCCCCATCCACTTCTCCTTTATTGATTTTGCCTGCTTTCCAGGATGGTTTCCTCCACCACCTTCCACAAGAACAAGATCAGGCTCAGCAGTCTCCACCTTTCCAGATTGTGCCTCTTCTTCAAGAAACGAGGGCTATGAGCTCTCTTCCAGACATCAGGAACTGCTCCAGGTACCACTAATGGCCTTTAAAAACTGATTGAGATGTGACCACAAGAACATATCCAGCTTCCTCAGCATTCCTGGGGAAGCTGTAAGGCCCCATGGACTGTCATACATCCAGTTTCAGAACACACCTCCCTAGTGCTGTGGTTTAACCCAGACAGCAACTACGGACACTGCAGCTGCTCCATCACCCCTCCTGCCCTGTGGGATGGGGGCAAGAATAAGAGGAAAAAGTTAAAACTCATGATTTGAGATAAGAACTGTTTAAGGATTAGAAAAAAATTTAAAAATAATAACAAAAATTCTTTACTAATGATAGTGTTAGTAGTAGTAATATTATTTGTGGTAGTAACTGGCAATGAAAATGAAGACAATAAAACATGAAGAGAGAATAAGACCAAGAGAGACAAGTGATGCAATCACTCACCATCAGCTGAGTGACACCCATCCAGACCCTGGGCAGAGATGCCACCTCCTTACGTACTCCCCCCAGGTTATATATTCAACATAACACCTGTTGGTAAGGAAGATCTCCTTGGTCACTTTGGGTCAGCTGTCCTGGCTGGGTTTCCTCACAGCTTCTTGTCCAAATCAAGAAGGAAACACAGTGACAGCATCAGAAAGCAGAGAAAGTCCTGGGAGTATTGAAAACCTTGCTTGGCAACAACTGAAACATTGGTGGGTTATCACATTACTCTCAGCACCAATCTCCAATATAGTCTCGTCCTAGTTGCTATGAAGAACATGAACTCCAGCTCAGGCTACTAGAAAGGAAAATTATCAAAGCTAAAAGCCACCACCTATACCTTGCTTCATCTTCGTCAGCCACAAGCACTGCTCGCCTGACAAACATCACAATAAAGAGGGACAGCAAGACAGCCAGAGAACACATCTGATACTAAAGACCAGGCCTAACAACGGGCTTAACTAGCTGGTAGCAAGGTGGACAGGTAGGATATGCAAAGGAAGAGGGAGCGCACTCATTGCTTTGTCTATTAACGTGTCTTTGACTCA
>NW_010183967.1:0-2775 GCF_000695765.1 Mesitornis unicolor
CCATCCCAGACATGTCGGCACTACACACTCAGGCTCATCGCTAGCAAGTTGTCTTTTATCCCCTTTTCCCCCTCCCCCTTTCAAAACTAGTTTAAAGCCTTGTCTATGAGCCCTGCTGACTCTTGTCCCAGGAAGCTTTTCCCCTTTTGAGATAGACATGTCCCATATGTAGTTACCACAGCTGGTGAAGTGTAAACTGAGTCTACACTCTGTTGTTTATTTCAAAACTGATACTTGTTTAGTTTGTGTTTTTCTGAGGTTTAGGAAATGTGTTTTTCAGTCAACTGCTAGCAATGAATCAAGGCCACACTAGCCTGAAAGTAGACACTTTTAATCAATTTTTACAATTACTCAGATCTGGAAGATTAGCAGCCACAGGAATTACAGCAATTACACTATGGTCTATTGGCATTATGACAAGGGAGTTTCAATGAGTGCCTCTTCAAATTCAGCTCCATTTGTGCTCCACATTAATAATGACTTCAATTGACTGAAACTAGCTAAAAAAATCCAATTGTCTCATTACATGACTTCAGTTAAACACCCACTTTGAAAAGTCTCTCAGAAAATATTAAGTTTCACTGAGTTTCCTGCAACATTCTGTAACTGAATGTTTAATTGTTAAAGATGTACTGTCATTTTAAAGAAGTAGCCTTTGCAGTTACAGATTAATTACTAGACTTTAGATTTTGTGCTTTCTGTTTCCTTGAAAATTAAGAAACTTTTTGTGCCCAAAATTGCCAGAGCACAAAAGAGGAAATATTTTTTGCAAAGTGATTAATTACAGTGCAATCTGTCTGTATCACAGCTTCAGGCAGTGAACATGTGAAACAAAGCATAAGCTTTCTATTTTAACTTAGATATAAGACATGCATCTTCTGCCTTCACAATGTACAAACACAAGCTCGCAGTATAATACAAGAAGAGATAGTATATCCCAACATAACATACTTTTGTCTGAAAAATAGTTAAATATTTGTTTGACTCTGTACTCTACCACAGAAAACATGGATTCTCTGAAGGTGTCAATAGCTTTAAACTGATGAATAGCAGGGCATTGAGAACAAAATAAAGAAAGGAAAATAACAATATGTAATAAAACTGGAAGGTGGTGTGTTTAAACAAAACTGAGAATTAATTACATTATCAAGCAAGTCAAAGGTCACTGTCCTCTAATTAAAGAAAAGTACAGTTAAACATGTAGATTTTTTAAAAAAAAATCTCTTAGACATGTCAATAAGTTATCAAAACTACTAGGCTGAATATGTCTGATTCTAGAAAAAGGGAATGAACATGGTCATGAACAGCCTAGGAACTGGGGAAAAAAATGTTACTCCATTATATTACTGATGTCATTCAATGTTAGGGTCTTCTATTCCTTCTTTATAGATTTCCATTTCTTTTGTACAAAGATACAAGCTAAGTCTCACAGAATTTTAAATTAAAGAACAGAAAGGAAAGAAAAATAAATGAGTTTACGTTATTTTGTATTTAGCACCAGGGCCAGTTGTTCTCAACTGTTCAGTTAATTCAAAAAATAAAGTTATCAAATTACTTAGCCTACTACTACTCTAGCTCTCAAAAAACTTAGTCTTTGTAATAGTGTTCGATGGGAAAAATGAAAACACCTTTTTTGAGAGACGGAGAAAATAAACCATAAAATTCAAAAAAGACATTTTCATGAGAAGCTGACAAACAATCAATGAGGAATTAAACATCAGACAAAAGGAAAGGGTCAATTTTGAAAGACCTTTAAAGAGAAGGCCAAAAGTGCTTCGCAGATTATTCAGTTCCTGCCAAAGCACAATAAACCTGCTATGGTTTAAGGGTTAACAGCCTGAAAGGGAAGGACAGGTGGTGTCTGTAGGACCCTGGGGGGGCAGAGATCAGGACTGTTCCCTCCCCTTTCCGGCTACAGTCTATAAAACAACTGAGGAGGCCCGAGGTTTTCGCGGGCTTTTCCTGGTTTCCTCGGCTGCTTCCTGTTGCATCTCAGGATGGCTGGGCCTAGCTTCAAGTGCTCGGCAGCATTCACCACCACCCGCTCCCGGCACCACTGCGGTCCCTGGTGACGAGTCACAGCAGTCGCAGCGGACACGAGGCACTGTTTGGACATTTCCACTCAGGACTACTGGGATTGGGTTTTGTATATAGTTAAATGTCCTTTGTCCCTTATTATTTCCCTTTTCCTTTTCCCTGTTGTTTTTATTAAACTTGTTGCAGTCTTAACTTCCAACCTTGTGCGAAGCATCTTTTTCTCTATTCCCCTTTTTTCTTTAATCCTCTCCCTGAGAGGGTAGGGGACAATAGAGAGCAAAACCTGCTCTCTCTCTGACCCTTAAACGGAGACAGAACCATAGAGTTTTCCCTTAAAAATGAAATGTGATGTATAATAATTTGCTAAAATATGCAATTAAACTTGGTGTGTTTAGAGAAGCAGATGGCCGTTCTCCTCTTGGGTTTACACATAGCAGAGGAAGCAGGAGGGATAAATGCAACTTTATCAGTATACTTTCATACAGCTTAAATTATGAGCTACTGAATCAAGAATACTTGGTACTCCATAGAAATTTTCTGAATTTCTTGTATTTGCAAAAAAATTTCAAACTATTTTTGTTAGTGACCTAATATTTCATAGATTCAAACTTGGTGGATATGCTACCGTTTTCCTTTTTATTTTAGATTTCTCCTTTGTTGTCTGTATATTTAAGGAAGAGTTATACATTTGCCTTGGACCTACTTTAGTGAAAAAACATCATGTCTGCTTACTATGAA
>NW_010183967.1:2924-3735 GCF_000695765.1 Mesitornis unicolor
AGGTTGCAACCAGATGAGACACTAACTTTCTGTTCTGTTTCACAGAAAGACACATTCCTTTATTCCAGAACTCACCCTGTTTTGCCGAAAAGAAGATAGCTTTGCAGACCATCTGTCCTGCTCTTTTCCTGAAGTGAATGTGGACATGGTGAGAGTAAGGACAGCTTGGACTGTCAGTCATTGAACAGACTACAGAGAGGATTAATTCACTGACAGGTTATTTGCTTTGCACTGTTAGGTGTTTCTTCAGCAGCATATCACTTCAGCTCCATGGGTTCTTTCCAGCTTGTATAATTCTATGATGCTATTTTCACTGAGAAATCCAGATTGGTGCTGTTTTACAGCAGAATAAATGCACAAATTGCCTACAATTTGGTTTGCTAGGTTTTGAAAAGTGAGAAATACTATACTTTTGTCAGTTCAGGAAGGCAGTTGTCGTGGTTTAGGCCCAGTGCATAACTGAGCACCACAATGCCCCAGAAAAGGGCTAGTCAAAATAAGGACTGGGAGGGCTTCTCACCACTTAAAACAGATCACAGGCAAAAGACAGACTCATCATAAGGAATAACAAAAAAACAAAACAATTTTAATTTGTTACCAACATCAGAGTAGAACAATGGGAGATACAACCAGATCTTAAAGTCAAAACACCTTCCCACCACCCCTCTCTTCTCCCTGGGCTCAGCTTTTGTTCCTGGTTCCTTCACCTTCCCCCTCCCCCTTTGCCTTGAGGCGCAGGGGGATGGGGGTGGGCGTTTTTCAGTGGTCTTCCCAGGACACCACATGCTTTCTTAGGAGTAGGGAAAAAAAC
>NW_010183968.1:0-11439 GCF_000695765.1 Mesitornis unicolor
CCCCGGCCCCCAAACCCCTGCTAGGCATTGCAAAAAGAAATGTGAAAACATACCCTGCAAACACAGGAGTGAGGTGTTAGTGCTTTTAGATAAAGATTTGTGTTGTATTTTAAAACTAGATTGCTGTACAGTTTCAAGCTATTAGCAGGAACCTATTACACCATCGCTTTGGGTCCTTGGAGAGATGTGCTTAGTGTATTTCAGTAATTCAAGGCAAATAGAAAACCTACATGTGAAAATATTTAATGGCAAAGGCACCAACTGCTCAAGGCTGCTGGAGGAAGGAGGCATGCTTTCTGTTAACTCTTTCTTGGATCTTTCAATGCAGGAGCTTCTGCTGTTCTCCTCAGAACACTTAATAGGGCTCCAGTCCTTTGTGAATGTAGGAGACTACTGATGCTGAGCAAGTTTTCTCTGACTTCTGCTGTGGCTTGTGTGCATGTAGTTATCCACTCACCAACCCATAGCACTTTTGTCGGCTGTTAATATCGCTCAGCATTCAGACATTTCAAGTCTCATTCTGAAGGCAAGAAAACAAAATTTGTCTTTATCAGAAAAATGAAACACAAAGAAATTAAATAACTTTAACACCGTTAACACTCTCTTACTCTAATCCAGTGGTAAATTCCAGCCTGGAAGCTAAGTTTCCTGCTTCCAGCTGCTATGAGTTTACCTATCATCCAACCCTTTGTCTATGGCACTAGGATAACATTCAAAATGTGTCCAGGGAAAGTCAAAGGCTGTAATAACAGGTCCTTTTCACCACATGACAAGTCTCTATACTGATAAGATTATTTCTGGAAGATAAACAGAATTTATCACAAATACTTCTGCTTTTTTATCTTTTATTCTTTTTCTTTTTTTTAAATTATTTTTTTCAGAATGAAAAAGGAGCAACTAGCCAGCACCACATAAGAAGTCCTGCCCAAACTAGTATTTGTGTCAGAGACCTCACATAGACCTTGGAGAGGGTTTGCACTAGACTGACTTGCACAAGCCAGCAAGTATGGAGGATTCCGCATGACTGCTATAGAAGTGGTAAAAAGAACAGACCATTTTTGTAGATGCAGAATCCAAATCAATAAAATCCTTATTTCAAGGTGAGATCATTTCTAGATATGAACCATATCAAGAAAAATCAGTCCTGAGTCTGAGTCCTGTTTCTGCCTATCACCTATTGTAATAGGATCCCAATACACCTGGTGGAAAACAGGAATAGAGCACTTAGGGGACATTTGAAATGATAGAGAGAAGGGATAATATATAAGGTGAAATCTTCTCCATAATATGGCTAAACAATTGATGGAAGAGTTCTCAGTGCTGTGAACATCACTTCCCATTTACTGTGAGTATAAAAGGTATTGAGTATACACAGCCCTCTGTATCACAATTGTCTGAGTGTCAGATATATCTATTTTCCCTTGCTAAAACATATATATATGTATTTAGATTAAAAATACACATATGATTTTTTTAAAATCTGCTTATTGAATTTTTCTGTAACAACCTTTACATATAAAAAGATAATGTACCTGACAGATTATGACAGAGCTAGTAGAAAAAAAATACACTAGGAGAAAATATACTGTGTGTTAATCAAAGGAAACACCTGAAACTGACAAAAAAATAAGAGTTAAAGCAACAAAATAAACATGAACCCAAACTAAACAACAGCCAGGAAACAAGGGACCAAAGTGATCTTGCTTACATTAGATATGAGTTGGGAGAACACACGGCAATTATTCAATATCTATCATTATATTTGTTTGCATTTGCAATAGATTAATCTGTGAGCTATGTACAATAAACTCAGCATTTGCTTCTGAGCCAGGATTTTGCATGTGCTTAAGCAGAGCTGTGTAAGTTCAGATAGCTCAGGAGCTGAACCAGAGAAAATTAAATAACTGATTGCTCAGTCTAACTGTCTGTCTACCTGTCTGCCTATCTGTCAGCCGAACTGTTGGGCTCCTATGCTGAGTAACATTCTGCTCTAAAAAGGAGTAGTGTTTGATCTTGAAAGGGAACCTAAATTCAGGATAGGGACTAGGGCTCCAGAGTCATTATACAGGGGAAAATATGGCTTAGAAAGGTGGGGGTGCATACATTTACGTACTTAACTCTCTTTTTCCCTGGACCTCCAGCACAGGGTCAAACCGTGGGTGAAGAGGAATTATACTGTAAGACCAATATAATTAACCAGCATCAAGCACTGATGATTAATCATTCATAAGGTCTTTCAGCTTTCTCTAGGCTAAACAGTTCCAGCTTTCCCAGTCTTTCCTCTTATGAGAGATGCTCCAGTGTCTTGATCATCCTTGTGGCCCTTTGCTGGATACTCTACAGTCTATCTATGTCTATCTTCTACTGGGAAGCCCACAGGTGGACACAGTGCTCCAGGTGTAGCCTCACCAGTGCTGAGCAGAAGAGAAGGATATCTTGCCTTAGCCTGCTGGAAATACTTAGTCTAATGCAGTTCAGGATACCATTAACTTTCTTAGCAACAAGGGCACATTGCTGGGTCACATTGATTTGGTGTCCACCAGGACGTCTGGGTCTCTTTCCTGCCAAGCTGCTTTCCAGTTGGGTTACCCACAGCATGTATCAGTGCATTGAGGTAGTTCCTCCTCAGGTGCAGGACTTTACACTTCTCCATTCATGAGGTACCTGCCAACCCATTTTTCCAACCTCTAGCATTTCCTCTGGATGGCAGCATGACCCCCTGGCTTATCAGCCACTCCTCCCAGTCTGTGTCATCAGCTGAGGGCACACTCTGCACCATCATACAGACAACTGGATAATCGCACAGCTTTGAACTGTTCTACGACAAGGGGGGAAGAAGCTTCTACACAGTTTGCTGTTATAGAATGCTCACTGTGAAACTCAGTGAATGTAGTCAAGATCTTTCTTTTTGTTTCCATATGAATGCCATAAATATTAGGCTGCAGGTCATGTCTGTGAGTTGCCTGGCACAATGGATAACTTTATATGTAATGCAAAATTGAAAATATTGAGCAGGAGGGATGGATCCAGGGTTAAAATATTTGTAGCATTATAATAATAAATCAAAAAATGGCGTAAACGTTATTTTATTTGGTAAACAGAGAGGCAGACATACACAATTTCTTACAATTCTGGGCAAAGCAGTGACAAGCAGATAAACTGTTCTTCCCAGATTAGAAATAGGTGCATGCCATTCATTTATCAGGCCATATTCACAAGCATAGAGCTGGTAATATGCCAGGAAAGAAAAGTTTAAGTCTGTTCAGGCAAAAGAGAAGATGAATACTTCTGCACTTCAGGTAAGCCCTGAAGCTGCCAAGATGCTACAGTGGGAGGGACCTCTGTTCTGAAGAAAGATACTCTTTGATTTTTAAAAGAATATCCTAAATTCAGGAAAAGGCTTAAGGTTCTTGGAAGCCCAGAATAATGATAATACCCAGTGTGCCTCAGGGTGATACGGGACAAATACTCTCTTCTCAGCATCAACTGAGGTATGCGGTGTCCTACCAGTCAGCACTGAATACACTAAATTTCCTAGCTGACCCCTTGAGTATAGGTAGCACTTAAGTCGTGTCAGCTGCATAAGTGAGGCCAGACATCTAAGTCCCTCTGTGGACTTATTTTGAAATAAATAATTGTCCATTCATGAATTCTCTTCAGAAGGGCAGCTTCTCCTTCTGCATGAAAAGTTATAAATCTCATTAAGAAAGTTGTGTAACAAGCTAAAAAATGATCAGACTCTCAACGGACTCACACTCTTGTCCCTTTCTTTTGTTTCAAGGGTTCATTTTATTTCATGTAATTAATTACTAGAAAGTTGCACATTAAATAAATAGATACATCAATATTGGAAAAGACTTCTTTACCTCTTTTTTAAAGATATTTAGTGTTGCAGCTCTCATGAACAGCAATACTGTCTATGAGAATGTTGAGAAGATATGAAATAGATGTATTTTTCATTTGTCATAATTAATTTAATATGGGTTTTCATAAGACATACTAGCATTATACCACAATTCCTTGTGTAAACACGTGCTGACATGCCCATGGGACAAAAAATTTAGTCACAGACAGGAAAACACATATCTATTAGATGCCCAAAATTCCAAATGGGAAAATAATTTTCCTGGAACCTTGACTTGCTTGGAGATACAAAACTTCTGCAGGTCAGAAAATGCTTCTGTGGTCAATTTTTCCCCACTGCATATATTTGAGAAGAAGGGTTATAGAATGACCATGGTAAAGGAGATGTGACTCCTGAATGTCTCACTTGGTGCATCTGGGTGCACATCTTATGCTGACAGAAACTCCAAAAGGAGTGCAGCAGCAGTTTTCAGTAAATGAGAAAGCTTCAGTTTCATAGACACACCCAAGTGATTGCACAGGATGGGCTGTTTAGCAACTCCCTATCCCATTAAATGAGCTTCTGCAACTGACCACATATGTATTCTTGGCCTGTCATGACTATGCTATAAAACATATGAGCTTAATCTTATTTCACTGACATTTTGGCTAAAATATTGTACCTAAAAAATTGGAGCATACAGAGAACATGCTCTGTAAGTTGCAGCAGCTCAGCTAATGGAGATATTTTATGAAGTTGTCATACATTAACAAGTTTGATTGGTGCTCATCTTCAGACATGAGAAATTGTCTTTATCCATGAGTTTTCCAAAGCATATGGGGCTTTAGTTGCTTATTTCAATGTAAAAGAGGAATGAATTTCACACACAGAAGACTGCATGAAATACCCAGTCTTAGTGATACTACTTTCTAGCCTTTCAGAATCTGATCAGCCCTTCACATTTACTCATGCCCTAAAAATTAACACACAGCACCACTGAATAAATGGTGCTAATTTTCAGCCTGTTCCCACCCTTGCCTGGCGTTATCTCTAGAATGTCAAGGCCTTATTCCCCCTGACCCTGCAATTTGTGTCATCAGTGACATCCATGCAAAAGGAAATCCGTCAATCTTTTAGTGAACAACTTGGTACAGTCACTGAAACATTTCAACTTAATTATCCGATACCATTTTCTTGCTGGCATCACAGGAAAAATTGAGTGCGGAGATGTAGCCAAAGCCATAGAAAAAATTGTACCCACTCTCTCTGTCTTTATAGAGAACAGGCTTTCTTCTTTCAGGACTTCTTAAACTTCTCCTCCTTCTAGAACCTGTCAGACTCAAACAGCAAAACCAGCACCTATAGAGATTCAGGTCTCTTTGCTCTCACTTTGCCTGCTTCTTGATCCACTCATGTTAGGCTTCTATAGTGCTCTCTAGCTAGAAATGTAAGTTGAGGAGAGAATAAAAGAAGTCTGCCCATGAAACACAAAAGTTATAAATAACTTTTTATTATCCTAAGTTCTGCATGTGGGCGTAATTCTTCCACCTTGACCTTGTTTTAAATAAAAATAAAATTAAAAAGAATCAGCTCTTTCTTTACAACAGAGATTTATTATGTACCATCTCTAGTGCTTATACAGTGCATGAAAGTAAATTTGAAAGGGAGTGAAGGAGAATTTAACAATGCAAAGCAGCTGAACAAATATATAACAATTCCTTGAATGAATGATTGAATGATAACTAATAGCAGGGAGTTTGCAATAGTACAAGATTATCCTCTGATAATTCTTCAGTTCTGACTGTGGCTGCCTGATAATCCCTGAAGCTTCTAATCTACAGGATCTGAATCCATAAAGAACGACAAAAAAAACTTTGCAATCAATTATAGTTACTGCCACAGAACCATTAGTGAGCGGGTGAAACAAGTACGACCTTTTAAACTTCAAAGTCATGTCGGAAGGAAAAAAAAGAAATATTTATCCAAACCCCCATTCCTCTTGGAATTTCAAATAAAAATGTGGTAGTTTTAAATCTAAAGTTTATTGCTTTTCAAATTCAGTAGATAGCTTTCTTTTTCTCTTCCCTGGATTTTAATTTGTTTCTTTTTGTCAGACAATCATATTAACTCCAAGCCTGCAACCAGAATCTGTGCATTTAACTGAAGGATGGATGAACGAATATGAGCAAGATGGTGGGTGGTAGGGTGAGAGAGACTCTTTGCCTCATGATTTTGAATCCCATTTAAAGTCATTTGCCTTAGTGACTTCTCCCAAACTCAAATTTAATCTTGCAAACCTTGTCTCAATGTTGATGGTTTTTCAGAGTATTCCTTCATTTATCTCATTTGCTTTCTGGTCCATTAAATGAATAGCTTTTGTTCTCTAGTTTGTACTTTCATGATCTACGTTTGACCACATCAAGGTAGCATGCTCCTCATAAGTCTGGGACACTGAAGACTATGCGTGAATAAAATAATTGCTATGTGCAAGGAAATGTCACTAAGTTTCACAAGTGACAAGGAAAGCTACTCTGAATGACCAAAGTATTGTAACTAATGATATTAAAGGCACTGGTGACTGTACAGTGGGAAAAAGCCAAGACAAAGAGTCAGAAATTATCCATTCAGATTGGATTACATCAAGTAGTTACTGACACAAACATAAGGACAAGAGTGAGCGATGCAGCTAAATATGTGATGAACAAACTGATCACAAATCCTTAGTAGATTTCGTGTGCTCTGGCTTTTGGTGACTTACGAGCACATGGATCTGGTCTCAGATTACAGAAGTGAGTTATCAAGTTGGAGGGAATTAACTTGCATTTTATAGTAGGAAGTATTTTCCACTTTGGTTCTATATCAATGAAAATGGTGGAATGGACCTCCTTTCTACTAGCCTTTCTCTAGGCTTCCGAAAACAAATCACACATGCAGAACTGGATCATAATAAACGTCAGATCTAAGATACTAAATTAATTGGAAGATAGGCATTTACATAATGGTAGCAACTGGACCTGGATGACTTGTTCCAACTCAAACAAGAGACATACAGTAAGCAAATGAAAAACCTCATTTTTGAAGTCTTAGATGAACATCCCAAGAACCTGCATGCCATAAGGTGCAGAATAGCCCACTATCTGGATAAGAAACCCTTTGCTGTGGGACATTTCATTTTAGCTGTTACCTATCATAGTGGAAAGATTCAAGATTTTCTCATCCTTACTGAAGACTGAGAGTCTCTTAAATCAACATTATGAATTACCATTATTTGCTTGTACCAATACTCCATTCACTTCACTGTTACAAAGGACCCTGGTTTACTATAGCCTGATAGAGATGCATACCAGAAAGATGATGCATGTTTTGTCCAACACACATCATTGCCTTGATATGTATTCTGGCAGAGAATGAACAAGAAACTGGAGCTGGAGAAAAAGGGACAAAGATAGAACAAAAGCTAACCCCTGGCCACCACCCTGACAAGATGAGATAATCATGCTGTCCACAAGAAAAGCCCTTCGAAAGAACCATAAGTTAAGTGCATTTCCTCCTTGAAGTCACCTTGGCATACTGAAATACTTAAGAAGAACAAGACATCAAAGGACACTTATTAGAAAATGTATCTCTTGATAGATAATTTAAGTGACAAAGTAAAGTCAAGCATTTGAAGCAGAGAGGTCTTGTCAACATAATGTTTTTCACAGCTGCAATAAAGCTAGAGACTGTATTTTCTGGTAGCTGCAGAAACATGTTTGCCAACAGTCGCAAATTCAGTTGACTAAATTCATTGTCAAATTGCTGCTTGTTAGAAAAATATCCTGTCCTTCAGTCTAACAGGATCGGCACCCATTTGCAGGTTTACTGTACAGAAGGATATGCATTAGAAATGGGAAAAAAAGCTGTCAGTGAGTTAGAGCTGTATTTTCATGATGGGATGCTCCATGGGATGCAGGCTGGTTCAAAAAGGGAGAAGCTATTCTTTCCAGCTTGCTAATTATCATAATACCTGATAATGTATTTATCTTGATGAGGATAAAAGGTTTCCTTCTTTCAATAAAATCCCAACTGCAAATCAGAATTTTATATGGGATAACATATTTTTATATAATAACTTTGGCATCTCTTTTACAGTAATAATTTTTGTTCCATCTGTAGATCTTAAAAAGAAAAATAGTTTCATATGAGATTTTCCAGTGGAATTCCTATGTCCCTTTAACAATGCATTGTGAACTTACAGAAATGCCTCTTTCTCACTGGTGGTGCTGAAGGGTTTCTAGACTATTATCTAGAAAGCTAATACAGATGGACAAAGATTCAGTGAGTAAATAAATTTCATGTACCTATATTGAAACATTTTTCCTTTTATGTTCTTCTTTAGTTTCACTGAACACAGGTTTAGGTCATTGTTGCCTTGCAGTACTATGAATTTATCAGAGTTGCTAACTGAGAAGTGGAAAGTGAAGTGACTTTCTGACAGAAACTGAAATTGACCCAGCATTTTTTGTTTGTCTGCATTATAAGCATGCTGGTAGCACGCTCCAGAAGTAAGTGATACTCCCATCCACTACTGTTTGTAGAGGATTCCATCCTTGGTTTCACTGAGTCAAATCACAATCCACTGACTTTGAAAAGAGCTGCCCACTGATGGCAAAAGTCCTTTGACCAGACTTCAGAGTCAGCATAATCTTTCAGCTGGGGGACAACTCAGACCCTTCTTTTCAGCTCCACCAGTTTTACCTGGCTTTTCCAGTTTAGAGAAGTCCCAGATAGCAAATGTTTTATGCTAAGCTCTGCACTCAAGAAACTAGCATAGAAATTTGAATAAGACAAGATCAAGAAATTTAACTGACCTTTCTAATTTTACTATGTGTAAGTGAAAAAAATAACATTCAGAATGAAGTTCACAGGTGATGTTCATATAAATAAGGAAGTGAAAGAAAAATGGATTTATTTAGAAGTACCCAGTAAGTCTTTAAATTGTGACAATAACATCATTAAATCAGTTTGCACTGTAGAATAATTGAGCTCAGAATATGGCTATCTATCATTCTGAGAATACTTTATTACATTGAACTCCAAAGCTTAAAGTTGCTTTTAAAAATAACACAAGTCTGGAACAGTTAAAAAGGCTGAATAAATATAGGAGAAAAGTGAACAAAAAAAAAGTAAGAAATGAGGAAGGAATTTTAAAAAATGTCTGCATCTAAATTAAATTCATAAATCCTAAATCAAAGAAAGATAAAGAGATACTTCACATGTGAGGATGATGAAGGAATTAAAAAACCTCAACTTCAACCAGCCCCCACCCCAAAAAAAACCCAAACAAAAACTACTCATAAATAAAGTTTAAAATCCTATGTTTAAATTAGTACTATCACAGAAACATAAAGAGTAAGGTTTAACATGCCAGCTGAACTGGAGAAGAAAGCCAAAAAAGCCTTTCTGCACCTGAGCAGAGAAGTCTGAAGCACTGCTGAGAATTTTCTCTCAAGTTCTTATTGCTTTGAAATAAAAAGCAATAAATCCCAGGATTAAAAAAGGAAGATGAGAACACTAGTGCCAATAAAATTTACAAACTCAAATAAAGGATTTCTCCATCCCTCTAAATATCCTACAATAAACTCATAAAAACCTAGTTTCTTAAACAAGAAGAAAGGGCTTTCATTTATCATACTCACTATTTAAAAGTCATTGTTTCAAAAGGTACACTCTTTGCTTCTGATAAGGTTATACTATTACTTTGCAGCTCAAGTCTTAACTGAGGCCCACAGTAATGCTTATTGCATATACAACAGAGCCAAGGAATGAGTGAATTGGCTCAGTGAATGCCTGAATGAACTAGCTCAAGCCTTTAGACAGAATTTTAGATACATTTGGAGTTACTGTTCTTTCTCCTCACTGAAACTTTTTACATTTCCAAGTTCCAGAAAACAAAAAAAAATACTTATTCTCCCAGCTTGAAAATTTGAAAACCCATATTTACTGTGTTATCTTGATTTTTCCATGTAAACACCTTTGTAAGAAAAAATGTCAAAGGGCTCTTTAACCTAGAAGAAAGGACTAGATTAATCAAATTGTAAAGGCAGTGTCAGGCTAATTCAAATTTAAAAATAAGCACACTTTTTAAATGAAGAAGGAAAGCTATCTACAAAAGTGGCTGTTAAACCACTTTTTGGGCCTCAGATCAATACTGAATGCCTTTCTAGGAAAGATGCTTTAATCAAATCATATAATCTCAGAATTAAAAAATTGTTTATGTTGGACGAGACCTTTAAGTTATCAGACCCTGACTGGAGTCAAGGATGAATTTTCTTGGCTGGAGCTGCACGGAAGGTTAAGCTAGGCTGCTGAAATATTTTTTGTTGTAGATGCGGGATGGATGAACTAAGAGAGATGTTATGCTTGATACACTATTCAGATAAACCAGAACTTGTCAGGAATATGATAATTGCAACCTTTACTGTGGTGATCGTGTAGTAGCATTCAGGGAAGCAAGTCAGGAAACAGCCGTGTAAAGATCTTGTGTTTCATAAGAGTTGGTTTTGGCTTGTTTGGGGAATTAATAGGTATGAACACTAGGAGGTTGCTCTGAAAGACAAAATTTTCAAGGGTAGCCTTCTCAAAGTACCAGAATGATGCATCTTGATCTACACAAAAACAGGCAGGAATGGCTGGAGGCCAGCTTGGCTCAATATAGAACTGTGAGCAATAATAAAGAAACATTGTCCAGGCATCCAAAGACTGAATTAAGAAGATCAGCAGGGGTCAAAACTGGTAATGGAAGTCAAGGCCAATACTTTCACAAAGAGAAAGCAGTACTGTCAGCAAGAATCACAGAATCACAGAATATCAGGAGTTGGAAGAGACCTTAAAAGATCATACAGTCCAACCCCCATGCCAGAGCAGGAGACTGGGTCACACAGGAACGCATCCAAGTGAGTCTTGCACATCTCCAGAGAAGGAGACTCCACAACCTCTCTGGGCAGTCTGTTCCAGTGCTCTGTCACCCTCACAGTAAAAAAGTTTTTCCTTATGTTCAGGTTGAACCTCCTATGCTCCAGCTTGCACTCATTGCCCCTTGTCCTATCATCGGATATCACAGAGAAGAGCCTGGCTCCTTCCTCCTGACACTCGCCCTGTACAAATTTATAAACATCATATATAAGGACAGGACTTGGCCCCAAAACTGAGCTCTGGGGAACACCGCTTGTGACTGGTCACCAACTGGATTTAGCTCCATTCACCACAACTCTCTGTGCTCAGCCATCCAGCCAGTTTTTAACCCAGCAAAGCATATGACTGTCCAAGCCATGCCCAGCCAGCTTCTCCAGGAGAATGCTGTGGGAAATGGTGTTAAAGGCCTTACTAAAGTCCAGGTAGACAATGTCCACAGCCTTTCCCTCATCCACCAAGCAGATCACACCATCATAAAAGGAGGTAAGATTAGTCAAGCAGGATCTGCCCTTCCTGAACCAGTGCTGACTGAGCCTGATCACTTGGTTGTCCTGCATGTGCCATGTGATGGCACTCAGGGTGATTTGATCCATAACCTTCCCTGGCACCAAGGTTAGACTGACAGGTCTGTAGTTCCCTGG
>NW_010183969.1:0-698 GCF_000695765.1 Mesitornis unicolor
TGGTGTTGTGTGTATGGGGAAAATTCCCTGGTCCCCGTCCCCGTTTCCCGGTTTTCCTGATATTTGCCCCAAGGGTTGGTGTAATTGATCCCTGCTCCTCGTTCAGCCTCATTGGCTATGGTGACATATGTGAGACCTATATAATGTGTGCACATACCCACCTGGTTCGTTCTGGTCTGAATGTGCCACCCTGCTCTGGTTTTTTGGGGTATATCCGTGTTTTCCAGGCTTTTCTGCCTGACTTACGGTTCCTACAGCAAAGCTTCAGCACTGGTGCGGGCGTTAGGGAACCCGGCGTGAGGTTTGCGTTTCTCGTTGCCCTGTCAGAGATTATTTAGGAGCCGTCCGCAGCCGTGCAGGGGCTGAGGGACTTTCGGCTTCCCAGATCCCCCCTCCGTCAGCCCCGCTTGCCGTCATCACAGGCGGCAATTAGCGCTGCTGTGGGAAGAGGGGCTGATGACTTTAATTAGGCCTCTATTCAGAGGGTAATATCCTATTATTGGTTGTGAACGTGCCCCGACTGCGCCCCCCCCCGCCGGCCCCGCCGTTGTGCGCTCACCTTGCCCCGTGTGTGGGGTGCTGGGGGGCACCCTCATCGCACCCTGGTCCTTCCCACACCCCGTTATGGAGCGGCGCAGGAGCGGGGCGGGTGGGAAGAGCCCGGTGTGGCTGAGCGGGGACACCGTGGTGCTTGGTCT
>NW_010183970.1:0-352 GCF_000695765.1 Mesitornis unicolor
AAGAACAGGGACCCATGGGTGCCCCCCCCAGCCCATACTGGGATCTCCAACCCATACTGGGACCCCTTTACCAGTAGCAGAGACCTATGGGTGCCCCCAACCCCATAATGGGACCCCCAACCCCATACTGGGACCCTCTGGGTGCCCCCAGCCCCATACTGGGACCCTCAACCCCATATTGGGACCCGCTGGGTGCGCCCCCAACCCCATTGCAAAGCCCCTATGGGTGCCCCCCAAGCCCATACTGGGACCCTCTGGGTGCCCCCAGCCCCATACTGGGACCCTCAACCCCATATTGGGACCCGCTGGGTGCGCCCCCAACCCCATTGCAAAGCCCCTATGGGTGCCCCCC
>NW_010183971.1:0-1987 GCF_000695765.1 Mesitornis unicolor
CAACCCCGAGGGGTGCTGCGAGGGGGGAGGCGCCCGGCAGGATCTGGGCTCTTTTGGAGTTGTCACCCCCCTGGGGTCTCCGCGCCGTCCCGGGGTGCCCGGGGATGAGACCCGAGGGGATGCGCCGCCCCCCGTGCCACCCAAATCGGAGGCGGTAAGAGCCGCGGTCCTGGACACAGGGATGGGGGGACTGCGCCCGGGGGTCCTGCCTGCTGCCCTGTGCCATGGGGTACCCGAATTTTGGGGTCTCGCTGCACCACGGGGTACCCAAATCCTCTGCCTCCCCCTGCACTGAGGCTTTTGGAGTCCTTAGGGCTCCCTTCCACTATGGGGTCTGTGGCTTGCAGAGTCCTTAGGGCTCCCTTCCACTATAGGGTACCCGAATTTTGGGGCCTCCCTGCACCACGGGGTACCCAAATCCTCTGCCTCCCCCTGCACTGAGGCTTTTGGAGTCCTTAGGGCTCCCTTCCACTATGGGGTACCCAAATTTTGGGGGCTTCCTGCACCACGGCGTACCCAAATCCTCAGCCACCCTCCCTGTACTTTGGCTTGCAAAGTCCTGAGGGTTTTCCTTTACCATGGGGTACCCAATTTTTGGGGCTTCCTGTACCACGGGGTGCCCATTTCCCCAGGGCTCCACATCACTGAGGTACCCACATTTTTGGGGCTTCCTTTACCATGGGATACCCAAAGTTTTGCGTGTCTCTGCACCATGGGGTACCCAAATCCTCTGGGCTCCCCTGCACTGTGGCTTTTGGAGTCCTTAGGGATCCCCTTCATCAGGGGGGACCCAAACTTTTGGGGCTCCCTTTATCATGGAGTATCCAAATTTTGGGTCTCCCTGCACCATGGGGTACCCAAATCCTCTGGGCTCCCCTGCACTGTGGCTTTTGGAGTCCTTAGGGATCCCCTTCATCAGGGGGGACCCAAACTTTTGGGGCTCCCTTTATCATGGAGTATCCAAATTTTGGGTCTCCCTGCACCATGGGGTACCCAAATCCTCTGGCCCCTCCTTGCACCATGGCTTGTGGAGTCCTTAAGGCTGCCTTTTACCATGGGGTACCCAGTTTTTGGGGATCCCTGCACCATGGAGTAACCAATTTTTGGGGCTTCCTGTACCATGAGGTGCCCATTTCCCCAGGGCTCCCCATCACCGAGGTATGCAAATTTTGGGAGGTTTTTGCACCATGGGGTACCCAAATCCTCTACCCCTACTTCACTGTGGCTTGTGGAGTCCTTAGGGCTGCCCTTCACCATGGGGTACTCAAGTTTTGGGGCTCCCTTTACCATGGGATACCCAAATTTCTAGGGCTTGCTGCATGCTGTGGTACCCAAATCCTCTGGGTCCTCTTCCAGCGTGGCTTGTGGAGTCCTTACAGCTTCCTTTCATCATGGGATACCCAATTTTTGGAGATCCCTGCACCATGGGGAACCCAAATCCTCTGGGCTCTCCTTCACCAAGGGGCACCCAGATCCTCAAGACACCCCTATATTATGGGGTGCTCATTTCCCCAGGGCTTCCCATCACTGAGGTACCCATATTTTGGAGGCTCCCTTTACCAAGGGGTATCCAAATACTCTGGGACCCCTTGCATCGTGGCTTGCAGAATCTTTAAGGCTTCCTTTCACCATAGGGCACCAAATGTTTGGAGCTCCTTTCACCATGGGGTACCCAAATTTTGGGGCTCACTGCACCATGGAGTACCCAAATCCTCCAGGCTTCCCTGCACCATGGCTTGTAGCATCCTTAGAGCTCCCCTTCACCATGGGGTACCCAAATTTTGGGGCTCACTGCACATGGGGTACCCAGCTCCCTGTGCCTTGTGGCTCAATGGGGTTGGCTGCCCCTGATCCCCCTGTTGCCCACATCCAGGGGCTGATCCCCCCCAAATCGTGGCCCTGACATGTGTCCCCCCCAACTTTAGGTGAAGGAGGAGTGCCGGCTGCTCAACGCCCCCCCTGTGCCGCCCCGGGGCGGCCGCCCCCC
>NW_010183972.1:0-524 GCF_000695765.1 Mesitornis unicolor
ATATTATGCCATAATATACGACTGCCCCAGCTGCTGGGCACTGGAGTGTGCCATTTTTTGGGTCTTTACTGGCAATTCCGCCCTGGATCCCAGCAGTGCTCACAGCTGCGGTTTAGGCAGGCAGACGCTGTTGTAGTGAAGGTTCTGTTTTAATGGATTTATTTACTCTTTTAAAGTCTACCCAGAAAAAAAAGGTCCCTGATGTTCGGACAGCTCATCACCAGGAAACACCGTCAAGGAGCTGGTCTTGCTGATTTTCGTGCTGCTCACGCTGCAGGCAATGCCTGTCGGTATTGGCACCTTTCTGCAGTGCTGCCATGATTTCACTGCTGTGGTGGTCTTTGTTTTTATTTGTGGAATTCAAACGTGCAACTCCTGTTAATCTTTAGTCAGACTCGTGCTGACCACAAGCCAAAGTTTGCAGAGTGATCTTTGCTTACCACGTGCAAGTGATGGGGGGTGGGAGACCCTCCTGAACTCCATTATTACTGACCAGGGCTGCAGAATGGAGAGCCCCCAGAGTA
>NW_010183972.1:555-2803 GCF_000695765.1 Mesitornis unicolor
GCTGAGGAGCAGAGAGGCGTTTTACTTGGCTATTACTTGGCCATGTCTGACCATGCTCTCTAGTTTTCTAAGCAGTGCTGGGACTGTGGGATTGTGACAAGAAGAGCAGTGATGGGGGATGCAAACCCTTCACGTTCTGCCCTGTTTTTCGGGAGCCAGCGCACACGCTGCACGTTTTCCCAGCAGATAAAGGCCAGTGCCCATCCGCTCAGCTGTGTGTTATGGCCAAGATAAACCCCAGCCTGCTGGCACTGTCAGCAAGTGTAATTTATGGCTGTGGCCGAGGCAGCCAGGAAAGTGCCTTTTGCTTTTTTTGGGAATTATGTTCTGCCCTGCAATGCTGTGGCTGTGCCAGCAGCAATGCTGCTTTTGCTTGATTTATTTTCCCAAGTGAAGCAGTGGTCTGTGTCCATTGGGGCTACTTACAGCTGCAATGGGTCAGCTGGCTTGCAGAAGCATTAGTCTTTGGTAGGCACTCATCAGCTGCTGGGAGGCCGGTGGTGGCTGCTGTAACCCCTTTGGTCTTAATCTGCTTCCTCCAAGGACAAACCCATGTGAAGAGGTATTTGGGGATGGCCTTGATCCGGTTCCTAAGGCTTCTTACAGTTCCTCCCCTACAGCAGGACAAGGTAACTACACAGTCACAGGATGCTCCGAGTTGGAAGGGACCTTTAGAGGTCACCTACTCCAACCCCGCTTCCCAGCACTGCCTCAAGTTGTAACAGGAATAAAGTCGATTACCAGAACTTTGTGCCTCAGTGGGACTGGAAAACAATGGACTGAACACAGGAAAAAACGCTGCCCTCTTCCAGCATGGCCCAACATTTCCAGCTCTGCTCTGCGGGTGTGCAGTTCCCCATGTTCTGATGGGGATAAACCGAACTCTTGACGGACTACGCCAATCCTGGATCTGCACTAGCAATGTGTAACCAAGACATTTATTTGTTATAAATAAAAAACAATAAATATTTCATAACTTACTGTTAGGGCTTTCTAAAAATAGACATCTGTTTTCAAGTTCGCAAAAGTCAGTTCCGAGTTCCACAATTATAGAAAAAATAGACATTTTTTTGATAACAGAAACTTTGCTGTTTACAGCCTACATTACTCCAGAGATTGATTAATTCCCAATTAATAATGCCCTGCTATAAAGACTTCAGCTGAAAATAAAACAAATAATTTACTGCTATTTAACAGAAGGCTGCAAAACGAGCTAAATTTTGGCTATGGTTGTGAGATGTGCAGGGCCTCTGCAAAGCTCTCCTCGAGATCAAGTTCCCTGTTGGTTTCCAAGTCCCTGTCACAAGGAGTGAAGTTTAAAACGGCCTCACGTGAGGGGGAAGCTCCTGCGTCGTCTCCAGGTTTCACACCAGAGCCAGGCTCTGTCCCAGCACCTGTCATTTCAGCGACATCTTCTGAAAAGTCACCCTTGCTCTGTGCGTCCTCTGAGCTTTCCCTGCGTTCTGGTGGCTCACACTCATTTGGTTCTGTTGCTGAGTCCAAGGTCCCCAAGAGATCTTCATTTTCTGTAGCTTCTCTTTGCCTGTTACTGGAAAACTCGAGCTCTTCCGTTGCATCGAGCTCCTGCAGCTCCAGCAATTCAAAGCCTTCCCAGCCTGCGTGGATTCGCTCTGCGCCGCTGCCCGGGCCGCAGCCGAGGTCGTCTCTCAGGACCTCCAACAAGTGGCGCATCTTGCTCTGGGGAGAGGAGCAGCAAGGGCTGACACCTCCCCAGCCCCACAGCCCTGTCTGCTTACCCCCATCAGGGTTTAATTCTGATGGGAGGCCAGGGGGGCAGCTCAGAGTCAAGTGACTGAATACACAGCAAGGGTCACCAACCTGCGCCAGTTACTGTCCCTTTTTGGTGACTGTGCCTGTGACTCACGGATCACGGTGGATCAGGAGCCTGCACATCTCACTTTTGGAGAGAGGTGCTCCCCACTAAGCATTCTGTACCCACAAACATAACCCATGCATTTCCACTTGGAAACACCTCTGAACTCTTACGCAGAGGGAGAGCACTCAAGAGGCAGCACTTACCTCATCCAAGTGGTTCTTATGTTCTTGGACGTGGCACTCAAACAGTTGTTCCAGAACTCTGCAAGTGAACAATTACACGATTTTACAGGAAGAAAACCAACTTCTAACACATCTATGTAACTTAATGGCCTTATTTTTTAATTTTCATTTCTGAGTGGGACCACCGAGATTATTTGAATCTATCTATTACATATCTATCTATTATATA
>NW_010183973.1:0-5256 GCF_000695765.1 Mesitornis unicolor
GGCTCACCCCCGCCCCGGCACTGCGCAGCCACGGGAGTCCCGGAGCCCCTGTTCTCGCCCCGCACCGGGCGATGCTGCCCGGCTCTGCCCCCCCTGCCCGGCTCTGCTTCCTCTGCCCGATCCCTGCCCATCCCCTGCTCGCGGCTTTCCCCCAGGGATACCTGGAGAGCAGAGTGGACCCAAGCCCGGGTGCGACCAGGGGCTGTCCCGACCCGCGCTCCTCACTCTCCTTGAGTTAAAAACCACAAGAACAATTAAATAAGGAAAAGTTTCCCCAACTTAATCTTTTTTGTCCTATTTTGATGGAGCTGCCTGGCTCCGTTACCCAAATCATGGCAGTTCTGGGTCCTGTCTGTCTGTCTGTCTGTCCCTCTGCACCCTCCCCAGCCCCTCCATTGCTGCCTGTCCCTGCCTGACAGTTTTCCTGCCTCCACACTTACCCATCATTACTTTTTCCCTCCCTCTCCTCCCCACCTGGATCCTGTTGCTGCAAAAAAGCATGGACATGAGGTGCAGCAGTTGCAGTCTGGATTGAGGGAGCTTCACAGCTCCTGAGCTGCCCCCAGCCCTGCGGAAAAGCAGGTTTTTCAGGAGTTGGGGTCAGGAACAACTTTTCTGGCCCCTGTACCCATCACTCTCTTCTCTGCTGAGCCCACACATGGCATCCTCTGAGACCTCCCTTCTCCTGAAGGCACCTTGGTGTGGTCACAAGGAAAGGAAAATCCTCACCCAACAAGCTGAAAAGTCCTCCAAAATATGATTCTTTGTGTATGGATATGGGGAAAGGTCAGATCCAGAGGTTTGAAATCAATCATCACCAAATGTGCTGCTGCCCAGACTCAGGCACAGTCACCAGCAGTGCTTCTGCAGCGAGCAGGTCCCTAAACTGGGGATGTGTAGGACATCACTTGTGCTAGGGGATGGAGGGGAGGCCACGGGATGCTGAACCCTGGCTCTGGAGTCGTCTCCTCAGGGGAAAAACTGCATCAGTGCTGTGGTGCTGCCAGGAAAGCCCTGTCTTGGGTGGCCCAAGGGATGGGAAAGAGGCAATGGGCCATCCCTACCACCACAGTCCAGGCAGACCTCCACGGTCACTGAAGCATCCCACCCATGTCCTGCCAGTGTGCGGATGCTCTGCCCATCTCCAGGCAGGAGCAAGCAGGAGCTCCAAAGCATCTTCCCATCAGCACAGCACTCTGTGTCACGGCCTCCTCTCTGCTGCTGGCAGAGAGATTGCAGTACCAGGCGATGGGCAGAGAGCAGCTGCTGGGGAGCTTCGCTGGGAGATTTCCAGATTTCCATAGGAGATGCAGGTGGAATTACTGCCAAGGGGAACAAATTGTCCCTCCTGGGTGCCCTGCAGTGGCCCGGCCACTTTCTGTCCCCTTCAGCTGTCACCCTCTGGACTTGTTAACTGTCTCATGGCAGCCAAAAATACCCTTCTGTCAGGGCATTTTCTCATTTCTTTTGCTGTGCTCCTTTCGGTGACCCTTCTGCCTCCTTTCTCCTCGCTCTCTGCACTCCAGCAGCTCAGAGATCTTGGGTGGTAGGAAAATTTAGATAAGAAACACCTAGGAAAATTAGATAAGCACCTAAGATATTTGGATAAGAAGCAGATGAAGCCAGTGACATTGCACCCATGAGAACCCTGCTTTGGATTTACCTCGCCTTGGCAATGGATTTTTTGAGCAAGACATGCTCAGGGTAGGAGTCCTGCAGGCACCTCTGCCCTCTCAGATGCCCTTCGCATTCATTGTCCCAGCGCCTCTGGATTTATTCAGGAGTTATCAGGTTCCTCTTGTGCAGGGAAAAATAAGTGCCCTACAGCCAGGATATACATCACACAAGGAGGAAAGTTTCAACCACAGCGACAACTGACATTTATTCTTCCACAGCAATGGTCAGTTGTTTCTTTAACTTGTGAATGTTGATGGTGTCCTTTGCAAGGAGCAGGCCAGACTTTGAGGGGATTGCCAAAGCTCACTGGAGTTTCTTCATGAATTACCAGCTTTTATCCCTCATTGCTCCATAATTTCCACAGTTGAGAACATCCTCTCTTATCCATCCCTACATGAAATACTCACTAGAATCAGGGGAGTCAGGATCTCACCTATTAATACCGAATAAAACCACTAGATAAAACACCTCGTGATCTGAACCTTTTGAAAACCAATTCCTTCCCAGGGGGAGCCCAGTTTCCACACCAAGAGCTGAGTCCCCAGTCTGATTGGTGCCTTTCGGAATCCTTTCTGAGACACAACCCTACACAGAAATGAAGAGCCACAAAGCTCTTTACATTATTATTGCCCCTCATGACAGACAGATGTTGGGGTTATCTGCCATGTCATGAAAAAGTAGCAAAATTTTGGGCAATATTGTGGGTATTGTGACATGTGACATCAGATACTCTCATTTGTCATCCCCACTGGAAAAATTATCTTGAAGATGCTCTCCACTGAGGTCTGTGTCCACGAAACCCCATCTCTCTGCTGCTTTTTGAAGATGACCCAAGGTTTCTCTGTCTGGCTGCCGTCTCTAACCAATAAAACCTTGCAATTCTCTACCTAATCCTCACGTTTTCAATCAAAGGCCAACCCAGCACAGACTTTTTAGCGGGTTGTCCTGCCTGCCATGTGGTTTGGTGCCTCAGGCAGTCGCCTCCAGACTCCATCTGTTTTTATTACCTAAGTGGGTTTGATTGCGCCTTCATTTGTGCCTGAATGAGAGCCCTTGGCACCCTTGTGGGCCTTAATGGGGTCTATGTGTTCACGCTACCAATTAAACCTGCTGGCAGCGATTAACAGCTTCAGCCCTAACATTGAGCAGAGGGGATGCGGCTTTCCGGGACTCCGGAAGAGGATTGGGAGGGAGAGGGACATGAATTTCCAGCTGAGGGTGGTCATCACCCCAAAATGTGGGTAGAGACATCAAGGCACAGCGACTCCCCCCTTCGTATGGACGGATGCTCCTGGAAAACACTGCGTGGGGTGATGTAGGGATGAGGAAATCAATGCATGAAGGGTCCCCCCCTACCCCATCAGTGGGACTGGTGAGGGGACCCCTCTCCATCCTCCCCTGAGGTCATGCCCAGAGCAGGTGGAAGTAGCCAAAACCAGTGAATTTTTAGTGCTCTGGGAATTTTAGGCTTATGCTTCATTTCAGCCCCAAATAGCCCATGGTTCTTGCTGCCGGCAGTGTCCAGGGTGCCCCGGGGCCACCACGGCTCCTGTTCGCACATCTCCTCGGCCCAACTTGGCAGCTCGGCCACAAGCCGTCACCATCTGTGGGAACCCTGGGGAGGATCCATCCATCAAAATGAAGATGTTTGGGGATTAAACGCTTCGATCACATTGGAATTGACTTTTTCTGACGAGAATTGTTTGTGTCAGATAATGTGTAAGTGGCTCTACCTGCCAGCAGTCCATGTGTCGTGATGGGATGATGGCTTCAATTGCCTGCTTGAGTGCAGGAACAGGGAAAATCAAGCCCCAAGCACTTTTTAAACCAAAGCCTCACTTCTGAGAGAGGCCCATGGCATCGAGGAGGACATTTCTCCTGCACAGGGCCCTTTAGCTGATTTAAACTTGGTGTGAGATGAAAAAACATGACACACTGACGGGATAACCCATGTGGCTCCATGGCAAATGACGGCTATACAGAAACCCCAAGGGAGCCCAAATTCTGCGCTGGAATTAGAAAAAGACATCAAGCCATGGTCCAAAAAATAAAATTATTTCAAAACACCTGTTCTTCTGGAGACTGGGAGAGGGATACAGAATAAATAGCTCCAGATGATGGTGAGAGCTCTGAGTAGCACAAGGGTATTTAATGGCCAGGTCGAGCACTGGAGGTGTAAGAGAAAGGCTCTCAGCACTGCCAGCCAGCTTGTAAAAATCCTTATTAAAACCCCACAGAGCCTAATTGTGAAAGATAGCTTTTAATTAAAAAGTGCAACCATTCAGCCCACTTTTACAGGAGAGTGCTGCGACCCCAGGAGATGCCAACCAGCAATGGACCAAGCTCCATCCGCAGGGAGGGATTTCTCCCATGCCTTTTCACTGGTGGGGAGCGGCTCTGGCTGCCTTAAACGGGCAAATTCACGCATTTCCTGAGTGCGGTTTCTTCCATTAGGAAATGGGAATCTTTTAACAGCTCACCCAGGCAGCAAAATTCCTCCACTCCGTCTCCCACATTAGGAGCCCAGCGTCCGCTCAACGCCGCCAGAGCAGGAGAAAAGAAAAAACCCAGATGGGGCAAAGTGTAGCTCGACTTTTTAATGCTAAATTATTTACAGTCAGTAAAATCGTGTGTGTCAATTGTGAAAAGAGTCCAATTTGTTTGATTTACATTGCAGGGGGGTGCCCTAGGGTAGGGGGTGTTTAACTATCTCCTCTAATGTAATTGCCTATGGCAGCCCGTTAAATATTTGATGGGCTGCCTGAGCGAAGTAAGGAACTTGGGCTGATACGCTCCTGCAGCCCTTCCAGCGTATCAAATGTGTTTGCAGCCTACCTGAGCCCTTCCTATTGTGTAACACTGCCAGGCACTCTTGGTTTAAGTCCACTGCAAAGGGCACAGTTCAGCCCATTTTTAGGGGTTTACAGGACCAATGCAAAATGAAGGCTTTTGCCCTGTATCACTGTTTTTATTTCACATAAGAAGCTCAAGTTTCTCTGTCCTTGCCTCAGAGGGAGCATTTTCCTAAAATTCAAGCAGGTTTTGGCATTGCCAAGGCCGTGGCATGGAGGTGTTGGCAGCTCCTTGCCCTGGGTCACAGTGGCTGTGCCGAGGTGTCCTCCAGTCACAGGAGGGTCTGGCCCTGGGTTCAAACCTTGTCAGCAGGACAGTGAGCAGGATGGGGTACATGGGGGGTGGGAGGGACAGCAGAGGACACCCACAGCAGGGGTGGACCACAGAATAGCCAAAGTTCTCACAAAATATTCAAGGGTTTGGGCAGCCCAGCCCCAAACAGCCCCTCACAGCTTCAATATTATATGTTCGATGCATATATTATGTTATTTATTTGATGTTATGTATTATATTTGATACTGGCAGCTCTGGTCCCAAGGAGGCAATGGTCCCTTAGCCCCAGTAGAAGGGAGAAGAGTGAAGCGGTGGTCAGGAGACCTCTCTTTTCAGGGTCTCCGCTGCCACGGGAGGTGAATCCTGCTGCACAATGAAGTGCTGGAGAAGCAGACAAAGCCACCCTTTGAGGATCATTTTGGTTCTGGGGATGTTCGTGCTCTTTTCCTCTTT
>NW_010183973.1:5287-11204 GCF_000695765.1 Mesitornis unicolor
GTGTACTTGTAGCACAATTAATTCGGCAGAGCCTCTGCGAAAGGGCTGTAGAGCATCTCTTCCTCCGCACCACCAGGAAAGTCCAGGGGATGAGCGTGATTTGGCTCGCTCAGGGAGGTGGGTGGGTGACACCTGCACTGCAGGGACCTGGAGCACCAGCCTGGCTCCCACCTTCTCCCTTCTTCTTTCTAAGCAAGGGTCCTCACTGATTTACAGCCAAAAAGCACCTCACCAGCCCAGTGTGTCAACCAGGACCTCTAAGTCCTGCCCCTTTCCTGCCACTGACTGAAGCATTTCTGGGCATGAGTCTGTCCTGGTGACATTGTTTTTTGGGGAATTCAGCCCTGCCCACTGGGAAGCACAATTAACTACAACAATGACAACAAAGAGCAATAAAGACCCACAATAACCCACCTAGGTCCTGAGACAAGCAAAAAATGCAGTCAGTAGCATTGCTTTCCTGAAAAAAGAATGCTGATAGTACTTGTGTGCACACCAAAAGTGATTCACACACCACATAACAAAATAGTATGGTTGTAACAGCATCCCTACCCAGGTACAGGGACAAGAGGCAGAGTTTGGTGGTCACTGCAGGATGCTGATGGAGAAAAGGGAAGAGGTGGTTCATGTCCTTCTCCTTCAGCACTGCCTCCATGCCCCACCTGAAGGTGAGACCTTTCGGGGGACGGTGTTTCCCCCGAAACCTCACACACCTCTGGCGTGGGGACAAGGCTTTGCTGCTCAGATACGGATGGGAGAAAGCCCCCCTGCTCCTCTCTGGTCAACCTTGCCAGTGCCTAGGAATTCCTAGAGGGTAGGAAATATCACATCACCCGCCTGGGACGGTAAATATTTAACAAGGGGAACACCCCCTTCCTTCTGCCCTCCCCTCTTCATACATATTCAGCTCAGCTGTCAGCGCTGCCCCTCTTCCTCTCTGCTTTCCTACACTGCAAAGCCCTGCAGCAAAACCGAGATGGTGGGGAAGTCGTTGAAGTGGCCACAGATGGAGTAGAGCAAGGGTTTGGTGGGAGTGAAGAGCATCAGATGTACTTGCAAAGTGTGTTTGGTTCAGAAGTAGAAGAACATGGAAGAGTCCAAATTCTGGACCTGTGTAGGTCAAACCACACCAGGTAACTACACTGGTGGTGTAAGATGCTGCCCTGAGAGTTTTGGCCATTCCCCATTACCTCTCCACTTACTGACACAGCCCTGCTCTGGGATGTGCATCTCGGATGTCCACCAAGCGAGGGAGATGGGGCAAGGTGGATCCGTGTCTGGAAAAAGATGTCCAAGTCGTGTCCCAGGTGATTTTGAAGAGATGCATGGGCATCTCCAGCCCAACCAGTTAGAGCAGTATGGTCGGGGCTTTGTATAGTGAGGTGTGAACATCTCCAAGGATGGAGTTACCATTGTCTTTTTGGGCCTCATTGAGGCTGCCAGGGGGAGGCTGCCAAGGATCTCAACTTACAAATGCAACCAAAACTCACCTTGGGGTGCTGCCTTTGCCTGATTTAGCATCAAACACTGTGGGGCTGTGAGTGAAGCGAGCTGGGCTCAGATGGCATCAAGAGAGACCCACACCAAGCCCCATGTGAGCCCACGGGGGTTTCTCAGAGGGTTCTTCAGGGTGGTGGTTGTGGTTGCTGCGGCTGGGAGGTGGGGAGAGCCATTTGGGATGGAGTGGAGGGGAATGGAGGAGGAGCAAGAGGAGCGACCTGCCAGGCTCCTGGGATGTAGAGGTTTTGTAAGGACTCCAGGTTGATGTTCCCAAACCCCCAGGGGCCCGCAGCCCACCCCGGCACACACTCGCTGCCGACGCCGAGGCTCTCTGTGGTTCTCCATCCCTCGCTGCTCACTCTGGCTCTTACAGAAACCAGCTCTATTAATATCCCCGTCTCTTCCTCCCAGCCCATTATTCTCCTGATGGCCCAAATTTCCAGTTAGCTCCTCTCCAAATTTAAATGATTGCTTCCTCTTCTCCTCTCAACTCCCCCCCCAACCTTTCCGAGAGATGATGTCACTGATGACCTATATTCTCCTTCCTCTTAAATGGCTGGCGCCGGGGCTATTAGATCCCTGCTGCTGGGCTGTGATTGGCTGACAGCCAGTCCCAACCTCATGAGTAACCATGACCATTCACCAGGAACAGGGAACCTCCAGCATCGCCAGCAGCACTGGGGAAAGGGAGAGGAAGGAAGGATGGCGCTGGCTGGAGCCTGCTCCCACCCAGGGGGGACATCACCAGGGAAGGGAGGAAGAGAAGCTGTAAAGCATTTAACAGCTTTGAGCAGATGAGAGCAGCCATGGGTAGCATCTTCACTGTCCCACTTGCTACCAGGGTCTGCCAGGACCTGGCGGCTGAGACCCCCCTGGACTGCTGGTGGGATTGCTTCTTCTCTGACCCATCTCACAGCCCCATGATTCCCTGCAAGCACCAACGGGAACAGCATTGCTACGTGTGTCTGCACACCTCAGCGCCTGTGGAGCCCAAAAGTCCCAATTTGAAGAGTCCCTTTTGCGCCTGGAGGGCTCAAGTGTGGTGTATAACTCTGTAAGCCAAAGCACCACCTTGAAAGTCAGAGCCTTTCTGTGCAGAGACAAGCTCTTTACATCCATTTTTGTGCCATGATTCAGCGGAGAACCTCAGTCCACATCTGGCACCAAGTCATTAATCAGTGGAGATGACAAAGCCCAGTCAGACTAAGGTGGAGAAGTCCATGAAAGGGGCCTTCCAGATGGTAGAGGAAACAGAACAATGTCCCCTCTGCTGCTCATGACTCTGGTCAAGGGGTCCTATTTCTAAAGCCTTCCTAAGAGACACCTCTGCCTCTTCTCTGTAAACAAGGGGACTTCAGTGTCCCATTTAGTCCCAGGCTGATGAAGAGCTGCCATGAACCAGTGCCTTTGGTACCACTTGGTGCTGATCAGTTTGAGACCACATCTCTGAGAAATGAGAGAGGGAGAGGAAGGGGAAGATAACGAGTAGAGGTAGAAGTAGAGTTCCCTTCTTTCACTCTACCCTTGGGCATTACCACCATTTCTGCTTTCTGGCCCCATTTCTACTTTGTGGCCCCATTCTTGTGCATCCCTTCAGCTCTTTGGCCTGCTGCTAAACCCTGGTCCCATGAGTCCAACCCAGGCCCTTTCCAGAGCAGGCATCCCGAGGCAGCTCTGCCCATGAGACCTCAGCATCCCAAACCTCTCACCCCAAAAGCCCAACCCAGCCTGACCAACTCCCGCAGCTGGGAGGAGACTTCCTTGAGCAGAGGAAAGGCTCAGCCATGCAAGAAGGGCATCCCAAAGGCCAGTTGTGACATTTGGCCTTCCCCAAACAAGACCCGTTTGACTAAGAGGTGAGTTTTTGGCTGGATGATCCAACATCTACCTGGAACGGCACCTCTGTGACACTTTGCCATGGAAGCCCCACCACTCACAAGCCCTAACCAAAGGGACACGGCAGCCACAGGGGACAAACAGGCCAACCATCTCCTGATCCAAAGGTCTGGTCCTCATCTTTGTTTACTCATCAAAGGGAGTTCTCTAGAAATTACTGCAGTTACGAAGTCCAGCAAGAGAAAGAAGAAAAGAAAAGAAAAGAAAAGAAAAGAAAAGAAAAGAAAAGAAAAGAAAAGAAAAGAAAAGAAAAGAAAAGAAAAGAAAAGAAAAGAAAAGAAAAGAAAGAGAAAGAAAGAAAAGAAAAGAAAAGAAAAGAAAAGAAAGAGAAAGAAAAGAAAGAAAGAAAGAAAGAAAGAAAGAAAGAAAGAAAGAAAGACAAAGAAAGAGAAAGAAAGAGAAAGAAAGAGAAGAAAATGAGGAGAGGAAGAGAGGAAAAACAAGGAAGGAAAGAGAGAGTCTTGGTTTTCTGAGTTAGAAGCAAAATTATCTTGATTTCCATTTGAATAATTCATGTTTGCCACGGGCCATGTATTCCTGAGCTTGGGTGTCAAGTGTTTATTGAATATATCTCTTGACAGGGCACTTGTGTGATATTCAGCCATTGCCAGAGTGTTAAAAAAACACACACAACAAATGTAAAAGGAGGAAAAAAAAAGAAAAAGGAAATGCTGAGATGATGGCTTCCTCCACTTCAGTTTGAGAATAATTGGTCCAAATGAAGCCCCTTTCCTTTCAATAAAGAGTCTCCCCCTGCCCCCTCTCCTACATGGGAATCAGCTGGGAGCCCAGCACGGGTGGCTGGGATGTTGTCCTTGCACCCCGAGGGAGAAGCTCTCACATCATCCCAGAAGATGAGCCTGGCAGGGGCTGCAGGAACCGGAGCATTTTCACCTCCTCAGCTTTTGATAGGACATAGAGATGTAGTCCCGAAAACCAGAGTTGTTCCATCCCAAGTGTTCCCACCTTGGAGAGAATCCTAGTTATGCTATAGTCCAGTTGGTCCAGGGTTGGTTCTTGGATGTCTCGAATCACTCACCTCTGTCCCATAGTCCACATGAGCATAGTGGGACTCAGTGTATATCCCATGGACTCAGGTATAGGGGTTTCTTGCTGCCCAGGCAGCGGTGGAGCACAAAGATGGAGGTGACGAAACACTAGACCGTCCTTCGCAGGTTAAACATCTTGAGCAACAAAGGGGAAGACCCAGCCTCCCTGTTCCTGGGGCACAGGAGGAGCCAGGAGAGACAGAGGCCGGAAGAAGGACATCTCCTCTGTCTGTGGGAACCTAGACCTCATCAGGAGGATGAAGCCATCATCAGTGGCCAGGTGGAAAGCTGTGGTAGACCTGGAAGCAGAAGGAATGGTGAGGCCCTCCATCAAAGGGAGTGTTGGCAATGTACTCACTGTAGGGGCATCAGAGGCAAATCAGGGTGATGAGTGGGGAAAAATTTGGTCTCTGTCCTGGGCAATACAAACACTGGTTCTTTGGAGGATTCAGGGAAAAGCTGGGAATGTCTCTGACATAACTCGTACCTTCCTACCCCAGCACTTACACAGACCTTACCCTTCATACAGCAGTGATGGAGGGGATCTAGTGTGGCGACGTCCATCCCAAACACCTCAGATCAGGTGTGTCTCTTAGGGATGGCTCCTAATTTGGGTCTAGATCTCCCACCACCTCTGTAAATCTCTTCTGCTGCCCAAACTGATCCTGAGATGACAGACTTTGCCATGTCTGACGTGGCTGGGAGTGGAGTGATTTCTCCTCCAGTCTTTTCTATAGGGGATCTTCGAGGACACACAAGCAGAGAGACTCATGGTGGGTATCTGCCTCATGGGACACATCACGTGAAGAACAGGAAATGAAGGCTCCAACCCTGCAGCAAGGTAGAAAGTGGCAAAAAAGCACCGATTCTTCTTTCATATTTTGTGAAAACCCTTTATGGAGGGCCACCACCTCAGCCCATGTGGCAGGAGGGGAGCAATCTGAGCTGCAGCAGCAGGGCCATCTCCCACCACAGAGCAGGGCCATCCCAGTGCCTGTCCTGACACCCTGTGCCCCACAGAGGCTTAGGGAAGGTGAAAGGCACAATTTTGGGGAGACCAAGGCCCAGCTGTGAGGGCAGAGGAGGGGTCTGCAACAGCTGGAGGGGGTTCAATTGCAAAGTCGGGGTCTCCTGATGGGAAACAGCCTGGGACAGGGGCACTCACTCCTCCCCCCAACCCCACAGCATCACCCAGGACCCCGAATCCCATCACAGAGCTGAGACATTGCAGGAAAGGGGGGGAGCAGTGAAGGGTAATGCTGTCAAGGGGAAGAGAGCGGCACTGGGATGTCCAGGGTGAAATCTTGACCCCCCCCCAGCACAGCACCCAGACAGCCAGGGAAACCCCCAAAAGCCAGACCTCCTTAAAAAGTGTCCTTGGAACAACGGCTTGGGCTGAGGGCAGCAGCCAGAGCAGGAGACGGAGCCTCTCACCTCCTGGCACCCAGCTCACAGCTGGTGCAGCAGCAGGG
>NW_010183974.1:0-1436 GCF_000695765.1 Mesitornis unicolor
TATTTGGGGTGGTTTTGAGGGTATTTTGGGGTATTTAGGGTGGCTTTGAGATGTATTTGGGGTATTTGGAGTGGTTTTGAGATGTATTTGGGGTATTTGGGGTGGATTTTGGGGGTTTGGGGGTCACTCCTTGAGGAAGAAGTGCATCTTGTCACCCATGACCTTGAACTTGGAGAGATCCCAGCAGTTTTGGTGTGTTTAGGGATGGTTTTGGGGGCATTTTGTGTATTTGGGGGTATTTGGGGTGGTTTAGGGGGTATTTTGGGGTATTTGTGGTGGTTTTGAGATGTATTTGGGGTGGTTTTGGGGTTATTTTGGGGTATTTGGGGTGGTTTTGGGGGGTTTGGGGGTCACTCCTTGAGGAAGAAGTGCATCTTGTCACCGATGACCTTGAACTTGGGGGAGCCCAGGGGTTCTGGGGGTGTTTTGGGGGTATTTTTGGGTATTTGGGATGGTTTTGAGATGTATTTGGGGTGGTTCTGGGGTATTTGGGGTGGTTTTGGGATATTTGGGGTGGATTTTGGGGCGCAGGGGTCACTCCTTGAGGAAGACGTGCATCTTGTCTCCAATGACCTTGAACCTGGGGGAAATCCCAGGAGTTTCAGTGTATTTAGGGATGGTTTTGGGGTGATTTTGTGTATTTTGGGGGTATTTGGGGTGGTTTTGGGGTTATTTTGGGGTATTTGGGGTGGATTTTGGGGGCACTGGGGTCATTCCTTGAGGAAGAAGTGCATCTTGTCTCCGATGACCTTGCGCTCGGGGTTGAGCCTCTTGAGGATCTTGGCCAGGACGTTGACGGTGGCGTCGCTGCTCAGCCCCGTGCGCTTGGTCTGGAATTTCTTCAGCAGGTCCTTGGTGCTCATCGGCTTCCGGCCCAGGTAGCGCCGCACGGCCTCCTCCGTCAGCTGCACCTCCCTGAGACCGGGGATGAGGGGGTCAGGGGGGTTTGGGGGGACCCCTGGGTGTTGGGGATCCCCCCTGGGCTGTAGGGAACCCACCCTGGGTTATGGGGGAGCTTGGGGGACCCCCCTGAGCTTTGGGGACCACCCAGGCTTGTGAGGTCCCCCCCTGGGCTTTTGGGGAACCCCTTGGGCTATGAGGAAGATTTGGGGACCCCCTTCGGGTTTTGGGGACCCCCTGGGCTGTGGGGACCACCCCTGGGTTATGGGGGAGCTTTGGGGACCCCTCTGGGCTTTGGGGAACCCCCTTGGGTTATGGGGGAGCTTGGAGAACCCCAGTGAGCTTTGGGGACCCCCCCTGGGCTTGGAGGAAGATTTGGGGACCCCCTTCGGGTTTTGGGGACCCCCTGGGCTGTAGGGAACCCCCCTGGGTTATGGGGGAGCTTGGGGAACCCCCTGGGCTATGGGGACCCCCCTGGGCTGTGGGGAAGATTTGGGGAGCCCCTATGGCTTTTGGGGACCCCTCTGGGCTTTGGG
>NW_010183975.1:0-1083 GCF_000695765.1 Mesitornis unicolor
GCTGTGCATGTGCCTATGCAGCCTTAGCTCTGCTGCTTCACTGTCCATGATGGGAAAGGGTGAAAGGTGAAGAGAAGTGTGACCGGTTATGTCAGAAAGACCAAGTCTTCTTACTGATCTATGCAACATCTACTGACACCACTCAGTCTTACCTCCCTGGTGGACCATATTAAAATATTTGCATTTTAAGAAACTCTGGAATTGAAGAGGAAGCAAGAGGCAGAAGAATATTCAGTGGGCCTCAGCTTACCTCAGAACACAGAACAGATTGATATTTGCATTATACACAGAGAAATCAAAGAAGACAACTCGTGTCCCCCGATCCAGCCACAACTTCTCCTTCAAGACTTGCAGGGCTTCAGCAGTCTCTTCTCTGGTCAATTTGAGGTCTAGGTAGTACCCTCCCCCATTGTAACTGGTTAGCCTTCCCCAGTGAGATGAGCCTCCCAGCTCCTCCTCAGAATGGTACCTCCACCTGCAACAGACAAGCCATAAGCAAAGGCATCAGCATCCCAGGCTTGGATATGACCTTGTAGCCAGGAGAAATTAGACTATATCTTCAAGGTGCAGAGTGGTTTTTAATTAAAGAGTTGGCACTTAATTCCTATTCCAGATCTGAGCTGGAATATCAGTTCTTCATTATTGATAGATTTCTGATCTAGTGTTCCTAGCAGAGACACAGCACAACTTGTGATACTATGAAGGGAAAATTCTGCAGGTTTGTTGGCTCTGCCAGAGTCTTGTTTGCATGTTACACCCAGGATCTGATGTATTGCCTTTTACCATGTTGCACACAACCCTCTGCTTAGAACACACTTGCACTCGTGTTTCCTTTTGAACAACAGCTTCTCGTTCACAGGCCAAGACTCATACAGCAAGCAGAGCTGTTAAACTGTAGCTACCTCACATTGTTATAGAGAAATAGGTTTTCAAGATGAAAGAGATGCACTCCCTTCTCTCTGGCTTCTGGAATCCAGGAGGGAAACAGATATCATAATCCATTTGAAAGATCTAGTCCCAGAGGTCTCTATTTATTCTAACTCTCTTAAAACCAGACAACAATCTCTACCTAATTGTCCACTG
>NW_010183976.1:0-1526 GCF_000695765.1 Mesitornis unicolor
AGGGGGGTGCAGGCAGTGCCCTGCTGCTTGTGGGTTCTGCTATTGCTGTGTTTTGGGCTTTTTAAATTCTGGCTTTGGCAGCAAGTTTTGAGTTTTATTGGAAAAAAAAAGAGAGAATAAAATAAGCTGCTTTGGCAGCTGGGGGGGGGGGGAAAGGGTCCCCCGGGGGGGGTCCCAGGGCGTCCGTACAGGCAGAGCCAGAGCTGCCTGCAAATTGCCTGCCTCTCCTCGGGCATCTGCTGCCTCGGGCTATGCCCAGGGTGAGGAAGAGGAGGATCAGAGCTGCCCTTCGTCTGCCCTGGGGCAGTGATGTCCCCCCTGGGGCCAGGCTGGCTCCTGGGGTACCCACACCAGCACTGGGGACAGAGGACGGGTGTCCCCAGCGTGGCTGACAGGGGCACAGGGGGTGACAGAGGGGCTCCCGGGGTCAGTGCAAGGAATTTGGTGGTGCAGGAGGACTGGGCCACCACGGTGACTGGGGACAGCTTCGTGAGGTCCTGTGGCTCCGGTGGGACCACCACTGTGTCCCTGAACCAGCAAGTGCAAACCCAGCTCCCACCGCCTCGCCAGGCTCAGCAAAACCGAAAACAGCTCCTCCAGTACACGGCTTCCTCCCTGGGACCGGGAGGAGCCCCCAGTGCTCGGCTGCTGCCAAGGTTTGGTTATCTCCTCCAAGGATGTTTCCGAACTGCTTGGCGCCTCCGGGCTGGTTGAGGAGATAACAGTGCTGTGTTGGGTCCCAATCCCGCCCTGTCTGGCCATCCCAAAATGCCCGTTTTCCTCCCTTGGGAGCCTCCGTATTGAGCAGGGGGATCACCATGGCCCCTCTGCTGCTCTTCTTTGCTGAGGAAGGGGCTGACGGGTCCCCGTGGGTCACCCCCTGGCGCCCCCTGCATGGGAGCACAGCTCAGCCCAGGGGCTACAGCAGGAACCATAAACCAGCGGCTGGGGAAGTGAGACACAAACGGCTGTGGGGAGTGACTGGAGCCCAAGCAGCTCCTGCTTCTCCCTACAGCAGCTGGGGGACGGCTCCTGCTCCCTGGTGGGTGAGCCCATCCCTTTGGGGTCTGATATCAAATCAGTGAGGAGGGTGCAGGCCTCCGAGCATCCGAACCTCCTGAACCAAAAATGGCTCAGAGCAGAGGCACGTGGTGGCAGTGGTTTGGTACCCTCCCGTGGGTCACCCCGTGCTGCACCCCCAGGATCGTGGGGCTGGGGTTGGGCAGCTCGGCAATGCCCACATCCTTGGCCATTTGGGTCAGGTATTTCAGCAGCAGCTCGCCCATGGGGTGCGTGACAGCAGGGGCTGTGCCGTGCATTGGCATTGGGATCCCTTCCCGTGCAAAATGCAGGTGATGGCGCTCTGCAGATTTTCTTTCCACCAGCCTGGGGACAGAGGTTTGCTGGGAGGGACCTTTTTCCTTCCCCTGTACTGTTTTGAGCTGCCAAAGAAAACGGGCAGCACTCAGGGAGTTCCCAAAATAGCTGAGAGGCAAACTGTGAGTAATCCCTGTCTGTCACAGCCT
>NW_010183976.1:1544-4474 GCF_000695765.1 Mesitornis unicolor
GTGCCTTACCTCGGCTGGACGGCCACGGGGCTGCACTGCTGCTCCCAGCCCTTCCCGGTCCCACAGCACCCAGAGGGGGATTGCAGAAAACTGCTCCATCCCACAGCACCGGAGCAGTCAATGGGCGCTTGTGGGACTGGGATGAGCTCAGCCAGGGGAAGGGATTAGTCACCAGCTCAACGGGGCTGAGAACATGTGGGATGGGATGGGATGGAGGTGCCTCCGCTGGGCTTTGGCTCTTCCTAAATGAGAGGCAGGAAAAGAGCAAGCGGATCTGGCTCTGCGGGGCTGGTGGGAGCAGCTGGAGGGAGGAGGTGCTGGCCGTGGCGGGACCCCTGGGATGTGTGTGGTGCTGGCACTGGGGTCCCAATGTGCCAGGGCAGGGTGACAGTGTGGTTTGGAAGTCCTTGGAAGTGGTCCCCGCTTCCTATCTGGCTATGGGACACTCATGTGGCCCCCAGCTATGGGATGCCTGGCTATGGGGCACCCAGCCATGGGACGCTCAGCATAGGGTGACCAACACCATGAGGAACGTCTCCTTCCAGACCCTCCCTCGCACCCCAAACTGCAGCCATGGGGGCACCCTTGCCCCTTGCTCTGAGCTTAGAAATCCCCATGGAAACCCCCTTCTCGGCACAGGGGTGACATGGGCTGTAACACGGGACTGATCCCGCTGGGAGGGAGCGCTTGGGGGGGCGGGGAGCCAGGGCTCCCACTGTGGGGTTGCCCCCCTGGCCGGAGCAGCATCCCCTGATGGCCACGGGGGTCTCACCTTGTCCCCAGCCCGCAAGCCATGGCCTACCACAGCTTCCTGCTGGAGCCCATCAGCTGCCACGCCTGGAACAAGGACCGAACCCGTGAGTACGGCTGGGGCACCCCATCCCGAAATCCCCAGGGACAGCCCAAGCAGCTGAACATCCCTGCAGTGGTTGATGGCCCCCTGGGTGGGGCTTGGCTTGGGGCAGCAGGTCCTGCCACGGATTTTGGGGCTGGGACAGCACATACACCCCCTGGTCCCACTGTGGGGATGGAGCCTGGTGCGAGAGGTGCCAGCAAAGAGTCCAGCACCAAGACACTGCAGCAGCTGGCATGGGGAGGGACGGGAGAAGCACAGAGAGGAGGAGGAGAGGAGAGCAGAGCCGGGTGATTCATGGCCGATGGCATTTCCCGGTCACGGTGCAGGGGATGTAGGAGAGAACAAAAAGGGCTTTCTGTGCTGGGCAGGGGGGGCAGGATGGGGCCGGATGGGAGCTGAGCACCCGCAGCCATCTCATCCCATCCCATCTTGTTCTGTCCCATCCTGTTCCGTCCCACCAGCCCCACAGGACCATGTGCCAGGGAAGGGAGGTCACTGGGCTGTCTGGTCTGGGGGAGCTTTGGAGGTGGCTGGGGGGCTCAGTGGGGTCCTGCTGAGCCTGGAGCACAGGAAGGGACAGGTGGATGTGGGCTGGCCCCGTTTCCCCCTGTCAGAACCCACTGCTCAGGGGAGGGCTCTGCCCCGGCTGCTCTCCCCCTGCAGAGATCGCCCTCTGCCCCAACAACCACGAGGTCCACATCTACCGCAAGGACGGGGCCAAATGGAGCAAGGTCCACGAGCTGAAGGAGCACAACGGGCAGGTGACGGGTGAGTCCTGGCTGGTGGCAGGGATGGGGACACAGCTGGTGTGTGGCCATGCCCCAGAGATGGCCCCAGCAGCTTCTGGATGGCAGCTGAGCAGTGGATAGGGAAGGAGCTGGTTGTGTCTACCCCTCCTGGCCCCAATCCAGTGTGTTTGAAGGTATCCAGGGAGGGGATGGATGAGATGGGAGAAATGGAGAGGGTTGGGGTGGGCAGGTATGTATTAGATGGGGTAGGGTCAGGAGGGATGGATGGATGGATGAATAGAAGAGATGGGATGAGATTGCCTGGGATGGGGTGGGGTGATTTGGGATGTGGGAATAGGGCAAAGAGGGCCTCTGGAGCAGAGACCACCCAGAACAGCTCTGCCTTCACACAGCCTCCAGCCCCAGGTGACCCATCCCCATCCCTGTGGCTCCCTGGGCCATGTATCCCATGTATCCATCATCCCACCTCTGCCTTCCAGGCATCGACTGGGCCCCTGAGAGCAACCGCCTGGTGACATGTGGGACCGACCGCAACGCCTACGTCTGGACCCTGAAGGGCAACGTCTGGAAACCCACCCTGGTCATCCTGCGGATCAACCGGGCCGCCCGCTGCGTCAAGTGGTCCCCCAAGGAGAACAAGTTTGCGGTGGGCAGCGGCTCCCGGCTCATCTCCATCTGCTACTTTGAGCAGGAGAACGACTGGTGAGGATCTGCTGTGGCCTCCTGGGTCTGAACTGGGGGAGATGGAGGGGAGATGGGTGGGGAGATGGATGGATGGATGAGGAGACACCTGAGGAAACCAAAAGAGTTGAAGGTGAGACAGGAGCTCCTGGGGTGCTTGGAGCCCCGAGCACCCTCAGCCAGCCCTCCAAAATCCCAGGGGGGGGTCCTGGGTATGGGGATGCCCCCCCATTGATGCCAAGTGCTCTCCTCACAGGTGGGTTTGCAAGCACATCAAGAAGCCCATCCGCTCGACGGTGCTCAGCCTCGACTGGCACCCCAACAACGTTCTCCTGGCCGCTGGCTCCTGCGACTTCAAGTGCCGGTGAGGAGCAGGGAGAGTGGGTGACCAGAGGGGCTGGAGACAGGGGAACCCCCCCAAGGATGGGCTGGGGTCCCAGGGAAACTGAGGCACGCAAGGGGGCAGGGATGGTGCTGTGCCCAGGGACACATGAGGGGCTCTCCCACTTTTGCAGGATCTTCTCAGCCTACATCAAGGAGGTGGAGGAGCGGCCCAGCCCCACGCCGTGGGGCTCCAAGATGCCCTTTGGGGAGCTGATGTTCGAGTCGAGCAGCAGCTGTGGGTGGGTGCACAGCATCTGCTT
>NW_010183976.1:4489-6521 GCF_000695765.1 Mesitornis unicolor
GGGTGAGCCACGACAGCACCCTCTGCCTCGCCGATGCCAACAAGAAGATGGCGTAAGCTGGGCTGGGGAGAGAAGTGGGCTTGGGGGGGCTCTGAGTGGCTGCGTTTTGGGTGGCGGGGGGCATTTGACCCCAGAACTGATCCAGGGATGGAGCCATCAGGGTTGGGTGGCGGTGAAGGGCCAAGCAGACCTGGCTGGAGGAAGCAGCAGGTCCTCACCGTGTGGTTTTGTGGCTTCCACCCATGTTGTGCCAGCCTCAGCACAGAGAGCCCAAAGCTCAGCTCCCTGCTAAGGCTCTGCCCTCCCTCGCAGTGTCACCTCCCTGTGCACTGAGACCCTGCCCCTCCTCGCCGTCACCTTCATCACCGAAAACAGCCTGGTGGCCGCGGTGAGTCCAGGCAGGGGATGCAGGGTGGGCACCGTGCTGGGAGCTGACGGGAGGGTGCTGAGCAGGGCTGCCTGGTCCCCCAGGGCCACGACTGCTACCCGATGCTGTTCACCTACGAGGAGAGCCAGGGCGCGCTGAGCTTTGGAGGGAAGCTGGACGTCCCCAAGCAGAGCTCCCAGCGCGGCCTCACCGCCCGCGAGCGCTTCCAGAACCTGGACAAGAAAGCGAGCTCGGACACTGCCAATGCCACGCTGGACACCCTGCACAAGAACAGCATCAGGCGGGTGCCGGGGGGCGAGTGGGTGGAGGGATGGGCTCAGTGGGGGTACCCTGGAGGGTGCTGACCCCTGAGCATCCTTTGGCCGTGTTGGAGCTGGGACAGCCCTGGACCATCTCCAGAGCATCCCTGTGTATCCCTGAACATCCCTATAGAGGGTGGGGAAGATGGAGAGGTCCAACCCTGGGAGCTGGGACAGCTCTGGGTATCCCTGGTGCATCCCTGGGTATCCCATAGCATCCCCAAAGGATCTATGGGTATCCCTGGAATATCCCTAGATTATCCCTGAGCATCCCTGCATGTAGGTGGGTAAGACAGAGGTGTCCAGCCCTGAGAGCTGGGACATCCCTGGGTATTCCTGGAGCACCATTGGGTATCCCTGAGCATTCCTGAGATGAAGAGGTCCAGCTCTGGGATCTGGGACAGCCTTGAGTAACCATGGAGCATCCCTGGAGCATCCCTGGGTTTCCCTTAACATCCCTGCCTGTAGGTGGAGGAGATGGGGGCATCCAGCCCTGGGAGCTGGAGCATCCCTGCATGTGGGTGGGGGAGAGGAAGAGGTCTGGCCCCACTCCCACCCACCAACTCCTGGGCAGCCCCGAGGGCTCAGTGGGGGTGTAGGGCTGACCCCCCGCCCTTTCTTTGCCCCCCACAGCCAGATCTCGGTGCTGGTGGGCGGGAAGGCCAACTGCTCACAGTTCTGCACCACGGGGATGGACGGCGGGATGAGCATCTGGGACGTCAAGGTGAGGCATCCCCATCGCGGTCCCCCAGGCCAGGAGCATCCAGCGTTGAACCCTCATTAACCACAGCTCTAATTGAGATCCCTCACCCCACTGCTGTGCAGCTCTGCTGTGGTGGTGGGGCACATCCTGCCCATGGGGGTCCCACAGTTCTGGGTGGGATCTCCTTTAACCTTAGGGAGGGGACACCCCTGGGTGGCACTGTCACAGCTCACCATCAGAGGGGGGTGCTGCCAGACTCACACAGGGATCCAGCACCCTCTCCTGGCTTGGCCTTTGCCCACATGGCTTAAAAAAATGAGCCAAAACCAGCCAAAATTGGGATTGGCACCCCAGGGGCCAGCATCCCCCCCCTTTTCTGCTCCCCAACTACCTCTGGTTGCCTTGGAAAGCCAAAAGCCGATGCCAAATGACCTCCTGTTTCATTTCAGAGCCTGGAGTCAGCGCTGAAGGATCTGAAGATCAAATGAAGGAGCCCCCTGGGAAGGGCATCCCGGCTGCCAGCCCCGCTCTGCTGCACCCCCCGCTTCCCCTGCCAGCCCCGCGCCACGCGAGCGGCCACGACGCCCCCAGCGCTGCCCCGGCTGCCAGCCAGCCCCGGCGGCCGCCCCCCAAGAAAACTTC
>NW_010183976.1:6549-8601 GCF_000695765.1 Mesitornis unicolor
CTGGTCATACATCGCTTCAAGAAATAATAAAGTAAGGATTTTCCTGTATAAATCTTTTTGTTTTTCAACAGTTCAATGCAAACACGTTCCCCTTGAAGCAGACCAGCCCTGACGCTGACCACAGCCTGGGAGGGGAGTGGTG
Source organism: Mesitornis unicolor (assembly GCF_000695765.1). Lineage (NCBI taxonomy): Eukaryota > Metazoa > Chordata > Aves > Mesitornithiformes > Mesitornithidae > Mesitornis > Mesitornis unicolor. The sequence continues at coordinate 6,692 of NW_010183976.1, forward strand.
GCTGACAGGGGGGGCAGTGACATTCAGGTTCTGGTCCAGACAGTTGTTAGCAGGTTTGCTCTACTGGGAAACGATTTCTCCACCCATTTCTGTGTGTTCCCTCCACACGAACAAGCCCCATCTCTCTCTCCCACTCCACCTGAGGCTCCTGCCCTGCTCCATCCCAGGCATCACCCACCCTGCTGCCTCCCACCACCCCGCTCCATCCACCTCCCTGTGCTCACAGGCCCACCCAAACGTTGTGTCAGTTCTGTGTCACTGTACCAGTCCTCCCCTCTTAGAGATGACAGCAAGGGCACCTCTCCTGGAACCCCTCATCTTGATTTCCTGTCTCAAATTACACCTTGGGGGTACAAAAAGCCAGGCTGGGGGTAATTGTCTTCTCCACTGTGGCAACCAGATTGAGCAAGGCATCCACGAGAGCCAGCAGGAAGAGCTTCGTGCCTCCAGGCTGCATCTGCTGCTGGAGCTCCTGAACCTCGCCAAATCCCACACCACAACCACCACAGAAAGAGCAAAGCAGCGGACGCAGAAGTCACTGCACCACCAGGCTGGCCCTGCACCTCGTGTCCCAGCAGCATGGACACCCACGCCCGTTTACACACGCGCGAGGACAGAGCAGTTATGATAACTTACATTTTAATCAGCCAAATATACAAGTTCTGTGGTTGCTTTTTAAACTTTATCAAGTTTGGGTTTTCCATCTGGGTCTGATACAATTAATGTCATTGGTTTTATTTTTGTCCTTTAAACAAAGGATGATGTGGTTAAAAACTGGCACTATCCCTAATAAAGAGAAGAAAAAAAACAATGAAGAGGGGAAAAGGGGAGCCTGGCTGCAAGAAAGGAGGGACGAAACCGGGAAGGAACGGCACTCCAGATGTCCATGAAGGCTTCCAGAATATACTGCAACACCCTGCAGCAAAATTCGATGGGCTATTTGCCCAAAAGGATGCCTCAGATACATTATCTTTCAGGCTTTCACTAGCAAGTCAAAGTTCCCCACCCCATGCCCCACCCCACAATGACCCCCACTCTATTTTCTTGCAATCTAACATTTGAAGCATCTCCCCTCCCGCACAGTTCCCTCCCGCCCTGCCCCCCCGTCTATGAGTTCTTAATCCTAAAACCAGCAAAAACATTCAGGTTTCCAACTGTTACAGAGAATTGCTGTTCAGCACGGTTCTGCACCGAAGATAGCAGCTGCCCCTAACCCCAAATGGAAATCTGTGCCAGGATGAAGACAAACACATCGTCGGTGTCTCTTGGAGGTGAAGGTGACGTCGATGCCGCAGTACGCCCTGCGTGACATCGATGGTATGCAACGCGACAGAGCTCCTGGCAGGCACCAGGCACAGTTCCCTGGCGTTTCCTCCTCTTGCGTGTCCTGTGCTTACTTGTTAAGGGATAGTGACTGCAGTCTTTTACCTGCCATGGCCGCTTCGTCTTTTGCTGCGGGAGGAAAAGAGCAGAGGATTTGTCATTTCACAGCTTCTGGTGGGGGCTTGTATGGCCCCAGAGGCTGAAATCCCACTGGCCATGTACAGTGAGGTAACAGGAAAAAATCCAACCCTCCCCACCACAACCTGGTAAATCCCCTGTGGGGTTTGCAGGAGCAGCACCCACTTGCATGTTCCCCTTGGTCTCTCTTCAGGCACCCACAAATGACCCTGATGTTGATGCACAGATTTCTCAGTGGAAGCCACTGAGGAGACTCAGTGCTCATCAGAGCTGATGTAAAAGCCCAGGCAGGGCAGGAGTGCTGCACACTCCCTGGGCAGCGCATATCCCCATCATGCAAAGCACATAAATCACACCCAGCACCAGGAACCCATGAACCCCCACATCAGAGCCAGGGGCACTGAGGACAAATGAAATACACTTATCATGGGCAATTCCTTTCTCTCTTT
>NW_010183976.1:8632-15008 GCF_000695765.1 Mesitornis unicolor
AGCTTTATAAAGCAAGAGCTTTGTAAGAATGGAACAGCTGAACCTGGTTTTGGTGTGAGGAGCTGTAAAAACCCTCAGCAACACCAGAGACTCAAGAGGTGAGGGATCACTGTGTGTGTGATAAGAGAAACCACCCCTCCTGGTCGTACAGCCATTGCAAAAGAGAATTAAGAGGGTATGATCAATTACTCTCTAACCTTTTCTTTCTTCTTCTTTCTTTCTGGCAGCTTCTTCCCTTTGCTTCCGAATGATGGCTAGTCGGGCAAGGTCTGCCTTCGCTTGTTCTGTCTTACCAGCTAGGTGCATTTTCATGTATCTTTCTTTTGCCTTTTGTTTCTCTATTTCCTCTCTGTTTGAGCAAAACACAGCAGTCACCAGAGCATCCATGTAAGTATGCAGGCACAGGCAGAGCAGGGGAGGCTTTCTAACTGGGAAGGATGGTGAGGACAGAGATTGATTGCCCACAGAGACTGGGGGGGCCCTGTCATCAGTTTTCAAGCACAAGGTTTGAACAGGGATGATGAGAGAGATTATTTCTACCTTCCTTCAGCTAAATAAGGGCACTGACACACAGTGAGGTCAAATGAAGCAGCCCCAGACTGCCCAGCACCACGGCATGTTTTCCTCAGCATTACCCTCACAAAGGGGTATTTCTGCTGAAGCAATCTATCCCAAATAAGCAAGCTTAAATCTTTCACTCTGAAACTCCCCATTGCTAAATGAAACTGGAAGATTAAACTTGGGTTCTCATCTTATTCATCTGCTCAGACAAAAATTTCACTGTGACCTCTGGAATCTGGGAAACTGCTACCTGTCACCAAAGCACCCTCTGTAGTGAGATTAAAGAGGACCCCAAGGTGACCTTTGGTTAATGGATTTCAGTTACATCGGATTTTTGGCATAAAACTTCAGGAAAGGAATGGCCTACAGCTGTTTCACAGCAACAAACTTCACTCTCTCAGCACACCTGGCCAAGCTGCCTGGCTCCAGGATGCCTATATTAACTCCCAGAGGAGAATTTGTAAGTAAAGACATTTTGAACCACAGTGAGTCCTGCCTGACAGTTTCCTGCTGTTCAGTGTCTGCTTTACAGAGTTACACATCTAAAGGGCTTCCCTAAAACACGCAGCAGGGAAACACCTCCCCGTGTTAAAGCTGCTGCCATCAGCAAGGATGAAATTCAGGAACGCGCCGTCTCCTGCCGAGGCAGCAGGAAAGACTCACCGCTCTCGTCGCGAGAGTTCCTTAGGTCCATCCAGGTCCAGCTGAGTTACTTTTTTGGTTGTCTGAATGACGCGATTGGGATTCTCTATGTCTATCAACCCTTCCACTCCTTTGCGCTTTTGCTAAGGTTCAAGAAGAGGACGAAGGGTAAGAAACTCGCTCACACCCAACACTGTGTTATATCAGAGCTCACGAAATACACTGCAACACACCCCAAAAGCAGAATTCAAGGTGTTCTCACTACCAGACAGCAAAACCATTTATGAATCAAGATTTATACTGCCAGGCATCTTCACCTTTTTTGGAAATACCCTTGCCTTTGTACTTCCCTTATAAAAATGCACAAGTTTTCATTATGAGGACAAAATGAAATCACATAAAGGTTTTATTGGCTTCTAAAAATAGTTCTTGCATTAAAAATTACTAGAGGTAGCTCTCAAAGAGAACTTGGAGTCAAGAGCGTGCATCTCTCTCCCACTCCAGGAATCTGCCCTGGGAATGACAGTACCTGATAATCTTCATCATCTTCATCACTCTCATCTGAATCTAAAGATTTCTTCTCCTTTTTGGGGTCCCCTGTTGCTCCTTCGCCTCCTTCTTCTTGCTCTTCTTCTTCCTAAAAATCACAGGAAATCAGAGGAAAAATATGTCGATAAAAATCCCAAATCCAATCGTTACTCTTTTAGCACAGCTTTTACCAGTCAGAGGTCTAGGAATTAATTTGTAAATCATTAGAAGATAAGATTAGAAGAACCAACATGGGTGTGAATGGTTTGCTGTACCAATGCCAAATATCCCTCACCAGAGCAACTGGCAAAGCAGATGAGCTATGGGCAGTAAGAGGAGTGATTTTGTTAATTGGGTTTTTTCAAGCTTTCCCTAAGGAAACAGCGTTGGGTGTACGTGTATATTATCACAAAAGAAAAAGAATATATCAGTTCTCTGGCTTGTTTTGAAGCAAGACTGACATTTCAAGCTTGTTCCGTTCCATTTCCAGTTGATATTTTTATTAACAGCTCATAACTACAGCACTCTCACAAAGTTTGTGAATGACATCGCACTGGTAGGAGTTGAAATAATTTTGGAGAACAGGATCAGACCCATAAATGGTTTCAGAATTTGGAAAGATGGCACAAAACCAAGAAGGTGGAACCAGAAAACAAACGAAGAGGAGTTATACTTCAGAAGAAATCCAACACAAAGCTGGAATATGTGGCTAAGCAGCAAACCACACAATCATCTTGAGTTACAGCTGGTCGAAACATTAAAAAGGAGTCACCAATACGGCTCATAACTGCCTGAAAGAGTAATCTTCTTCTGGGAGGTGTTCATCAGTATTTCCTATATGGGGTATAATTATCCTCCTGTAGTCAGTGCTGTGAGGCTTCAGCTGGAACAGCGTATTCGGGCTTAGGCAGCACTTTCAGAAAGCCACAGAAAAACCGCAGTGAGAGTGCCATCAAGGCTGTGACAATTCGGGAATACAAGAGAGCAGGGACTGCAAAAAGTAGCCGTGACTTTTATAACGCCAGGCAGGCAGGTGTGGGAGGGGGACAGGGAGGCTGTTACAGTCTGAGGCATAGAAATACATCCAAAAAAGGACTCGTGTCAGAAAACTGTGCTCTCTCCCTAAGAGTCAAGGGCAAACAAGAAAATCATGTGTACAGGAAGAAGGCAAAGGAGTTTGGGCTTTTAAGTCTAGAAGAGGGCAAATCTAATAATTTTAATATATATTAAGATGTCAAGATGTGAGCCCTTTTCCTCCACTGCCAAGCAGCAAAGCATGGATTGAAAAAGCAGCTGATGCTGGATGCTAGAATGATGAAATACTGGGGGAAAAGATGTCTTGAGCTGCTGTGTAATCGTTTTCCCTATCCTTTAACCTTCAAACTGTGAACTGGATGATCGACCAGGCCTCTTCTGTGAGGAACCAGGCTGCATCACACCCTACAGTCTCCCCAGCCTGAAATATCTGAATTCATATTGCGGTCGCTAATGGAACCATCTGCAACACTCAGCCAAGCTGCCATTTCTCATGAACTGCAAGTGACGTGTGCTGTACAAGCCAGGACTTAGGACAGTAAAAGCATATAATAATGCAGGCAAACACATACCCTTGCCTTTTGCTTTTCTGCTTGGAGCTGGGCATCAATCTCTTCAGGACTCGTGTACTGTCTTGCTCGGCCTTTGTGGCCACCTTTTCTACCTGTACAACAAAATTAGAAATAATAAATGGTTTAGTTAAAAGGTTCCAGAAAAGTCTACTCCTCCTGCAGCACTCTCTCTGGATTTTCAGGGCAGATAGGACAAACCAAAATAGCTCCTCTGATATAATCAAAACAACAGCGATAAAAGGACACACTGAACTTGCCAGTCTCAGTGAAACGCTCCAAGAATTTTGGGTAAGTTACACAGAGAATTGGGATTATTGATCCATAGAAAGATACTCGGAAAATCAGTTCCCTCCCTTGGGCTGTTTTTGGAGACACCAGAACCACAAGCAGCCTACCATACATACAGTGTTCTCCAAATTGAGCACAGGCTTCTCCTAAGGACAGCAAGCCAGGAAGGTGCTGCCCAAAGAGGGTACCCCTGGCCCTCAACCATCACAGAGCCGTGACACCAGTTCACTTCCTGGGCTCAGTCCCACAGCCGCTCTCCATGTTTTGTGTGCAGGAGGAATCACAGCGTGTTCCTGCGGTTACAACAAACTCTCCAGCAAGCTTAACCCCTCCCCTATGCTCAGGCTGTGCCAAGAGAAAATCAGAAGCCAATTGGACAAAAGCTTTGGCAATTATAACGAGAGCTGAAGGACTACTAAAAGGAACCTCCATGTTTTACTGCTTTGCAAGGAAAAATGAAAAGAAGCTCTAGGAACCAGGAAAAGGAGAGAAGTCAGCTTAGCTGGCGGGACTGCCTGCTCTCCAGTTCAAAATTCTGTTGATTAATGAACTGCTGAAGCCATTAATGCTTCCCGCAAGTGGCTGCTCTGATAATGCTCTCACAGCTCAAAGCACTGCTGGAAAGCAACCTGAATGGAGTCAGGGTCTGGCCTTGAGCGAGGGAGCTCAAGGTAGAACCGGTGTGAGACTTGGTGTAAAACAAACAGCTTTTTCCTGACCAGCCCTCTTGGCTCAGCAGAGACAAACTCTCACATGTTTCAGGTCTGTAAGAGCTGAGCTGTGGAATAAATTATCTCAAAAATCCTGCTGTGAAGTCTTACAGAGACTCCCGAGATGTTTTTCTCACGTGAGATGAGGCAGCGCAGAGACCAGATTCTTCTCTCTCAACTCAGCTGTGGAAGCTCCTGGGCTCTCAAACCACAGGCACAATCAAAAGCTTTGCTGCGTTCAAGGCTGTGTGTTTTCTGTTTGTCTGTTCCCACCCCACGTGGGAATACCAACCCAGGCTCTGGGAACCAGACCTGCCACGGAGCGCTCTAGCCCAGGAAACGTTACCTCACCGCCCAGCAAACGGCGACGCTCCAAAGGGAACACGAATATCCCTGACACGCTGCGCAACACAAGAAAACCTAAATAACCCAAACCAAAGCTGTGCTCAGAACCGAAGAACACAAAAACCTTACTGCTACAAACAAACAGCAGTAACAAGGGGGAGGGAAAGCAACTCAAGAGAAATTATCTTACAGTAAATGCTTAAAATGAAGCATTTTATCGATCTGATTTATACTCGAGCCCGCACCCAGAGAGGCGAGGCCCCTTTGGGAGGAAGCAGCAGCGCCAGCAGCTCAGCAGCTGGAGGGATGTGGGGAGCTCAGCAGGGGCAGGGAGGGGGCTCTGCTCACAGGGGGATCCCACCGCACGCCAGACAAGCAGGGTGCTGGTCCTACACCTGCCCCTGACCTACTGCATCATGCTGCACAAGTCACATCAGCTCTGTGCCTCAGTTTCCCCATCTCTAAAATAGGGATGATGATCCTTACCCTCCTCTGTAAAGCACTGTTCAAATATAATCACCTGCAGCTCTCGCCTGCAGTAAAGACCCCTGGTGCCTAAGGCAGGCACACATTCAAATCCATTTGCCTTCGGCTTTAAACAGCACAATTAAGGAATTTAAATCAAAGAGAATGGAAGAATATTGAAGGAATATTTTTTTAAAAAATCAAGTTATTAAATAAAAGAACAAGATAATCAGAAATAATCCTATAACAAAATTTATTATTGGCTGGTTATCCCCTTCCCATTTTATATTAAAGAGTGAGTGCAAAAATCCACTCTTCTGCTACCAATTTGGTAACTCCTGCTGACCGGGGGGTTGGAGGGGGAAGGCAAGCAGAGATCCCTCTTCTCCCAAGAAGCAAAAAGTTTGAAACAAACATTTAAAACCGTACAATGAATTACAGAGCAGGAAATGCTGAGTTACAGGGCATTTAAATGTGTCATAACCCACCACGGTTCTTTGCCTTCAGAAAAAACACGCGAAACCTTCAGCCCTATCTATTAACATTGTGCAAATGGATACAAAATGAAGTGCTCAAAGAAAATCTAAATAGGGAAGCAGATTTGGTACTAAAGCTTGGGAAGTGCTGATGAAAGAACCTGGAGCAAACTACAAAGAGGATGAGTGACGAGGGCTGGTTTACATTAATGTACAGGACTGGGGTTTCACCGACGCTGGCACAAGAGCCAATTATGCAGATGGTGCATCTGGAGAAGGTTCTGGGTGGATCCAGCTCAGCTCTGACAGCCCGGCAGTCCCTCATTCTCCTTAATCACACCGGCAAGTCGGTACCCGCTCCTGAACACTCAGCTGCGGAGCTGCTGGAGCCACGTGAAAGGAGCCGCGTTTGGAGTCCCTGAACCCCAAAACACCTCCGCATCCCTCCACGCTGCCCCTCTGCCCAGCTACCCCGGTTCCCCGTACCCATCCCCGCTGAACCCCGGGGAGGGAAAGACCTCCAGCCTCCCGTCACCGCCTGTGTGCTCCCAGGATGCCCGCCGGGGTAGCTGTAAACTCCCCTCCCAGGGCGTCCGGGTACCCCAAGCTCCGCCCCGCGGGGAGCCGGCTGCAGTTTCCAGCCAAGCGGGGAGCACATGGGGCTCAGCCCGTTCCTGGGCCCACGGCGGGGCCTGGCACCCCAAGGCCCGGACACCTCCAGGGGGTGCTGCGATCCCGTGGCGCTTGGTGGGGG
>NW_010183977.1:0-14660 GCF_000695765.1 Mesitornis unicolor
AGTGGGGAGCAGCATCTGAGGGCAAAAATGACAAGATAAACTGACTGTAATTTAAATCGAAAGAAAACCAGAAAAAACCAAACAAACATGAAAACAAAACCAACCCAAATCCCTAAATATTTATGAAAATAGTTGTAATTTTATACTTCAGGGAAAAAAAAGAGCATGTGTTCTCAGTTGTTTGGAATGACAGGTTCAGGTTGTGGGAGTGCTTGCTGCATTACAGTGAATTTATCCAGCGGACATACCTAGTTTATAGTGATTTCTCAAATCATATTTTTGTTCATAAGATGGTTATTTATTAACACCATTTGAAAGGAGTCATTATGTTCCTTTTCACTGGTGAGGCATCCAAAAGTCTGGTACAGTTAAAATGCTCATCGGTGTTCCCAGGTGATGGCCTCTTCACATTCAGTTGCTGACAGAGCTGCTGCCTTAAAGACATTTGCTTTCCACAGGATTCTAAATATTGTTTCTATTGTAATAAACCCAAATGGAAATATTTTAATAATGATTGAAGAGTGTGCGTTGTCTTTTTTTGGTGTTTAAGTTTGTAAGCCCTAAACTCTTTCTGAGCTGAAATCATATGCAGTGTTACCACCAAAAATAGTTCTTAATACGGTAGTTCCTTACCAAACAAATTTAATTAGTGTGTGTTTGATATATCAACAGGGATGCTAAAAATGAAGTTTAAATGTAGAAATCAGCTGGATGAATGTGACTTGTGGGGTTACTGTCCTTTGCGATCTCGTCGTGCTACTTCAAAGTGCAGTTCATCATTTTGGGATTCTTATTTGACCCATAATGTATTTTAGCCTTGTTTCCTAAGAACACAAGGTGTATGCAACTCCACCTGCCACTGCTGTTCTGCTTTCTTCCCCTTTTCCTGTGTGTTGCACTGCAAACTTCCTTAATTGCTGAACCATTCCAGCTCAAAATGGATGGAGATGCAGGTATCAAAGCGCATTAAACTTCTGTGAGTTATGAAAAATCTGGATAGAGTGAAGTCAAAGTATTCAAAGCCGTGAGAAAGAAGGTTATTGAAGTATAGGGTACAGGTAATGTTCCTGTAGGAGCTTGGCTTAAGTGAAGAGCATCTGGATTTTAGCAAGTGTGCGATAAAAGAAGACTCTGCAGTTAATGATTCAAAAATAATGAGAAACTTTGTGGCAGCTGAGAGACCTAAACACTGTGCAGTGTAGTTTTTTAAGAAAAAAATGCTGGGAGGCAAAAGATTCTTGGATTTTTTTCTGCGTATTCTCAATGAAAATGATAAAATATTGATCAAGTCTGTTTAATGAGTGTACTTTGCAGGCTTAGAAATGAACAGCAGCTTTAACACGTGCTCCTGAATGGATGTTGTATGTTGTGTGTGCTTACTGCGTGACTTCAACTGAAAATAATCACCTTCAGTAATTGCGCTTGTGTTATGTGCAGTGTTATTTCTCCAGGTGGAAACCAGCAGCTGTTCTGTAAATGCAGACCCTTGAGGCTATCCAGTGTGTCCGTATTGCTCTAGATGCTATTCAGCTGCTTTCTGAGAGCACAGAGGATACCCGCTGAGTTTGGTAGAGCTAACCACAGGATCCGAATTAAGATCTGTCCTCTAAATCTTTAAAATTCAGACTGGTTTTAAAATACTTCCATTAAAAACTTTTCAGTCTGGCAGGATTTAGGTTGGTGCGATTCACATCTGGGATCTGGTAATGAGCAGCGCTGAACTCCTCTAATAACACCGTACTGTTTCAGCCAGTCGTTAGTACTTTTTCTGGTGATGTGGTACTCTCCAGTAGCTAACACTGCACCAGCAAGCTGTATATGGTGATATACATATGTGTGTGGTGTATATTGTCTGCTTCCCCCCCCGACCCCCCAAAACCAAATGCTGAAGGGAAGTAAGGTCAAAGAGTAGTGGGAATAGCTGTTCGCTTTGGTGTTGGGAGGATGGGGCTGTGGTAAGAGGAAGGGTTAGGCTGCAAATGGAGGTTTTCTTGCCCACTTTCAAAAGTGCTATTTCCTCTTGCGGTGAAGCGCTTTGTAGAATTACACCCCCATCTGTAGACTTGATCTGGCCAAGTGAAGACACAAGACGTACAGAAGCAGGTCGCTCTCAGTTTGAAATTCACTTTTTAATTTACGAATTCACTTTCACCTGTTTTTTCTACTTGTGGGTTGTGATTTGTTGGCTGGTTTTTTTTTTAACCAAGTACTGCTTGACATGGTAGATAAACTTTTTACCCAGGACTTACGGCATCAAAACAGGCAGATAGATATTTTCAGACATAAGAGGTACAGCAAACTTTGCAGTAGGAATATCGCTCACAATCAGTTAAGGGACAAAATCAAAAGACCTCTTTTTCCTGGGACACGAATATTTACAGACCTTGTAATAGTGGAGACTGAGCGCTTTGACAACCGTTTTCTGTACTTTAAAGAAATGGAAAGGAACTGGAAAGAAAACTGGTGGTTTTGTCTGCAGTGTAATGTATCTACATGTCAAAACCCAGATGATTTAATTTTGTAGTTTCTCGGGATTCTAATATTTGCATTTTCTCTTAATCCAGATTCAGGATCCAGCCCGTGGTATGGCTGGCAGTGGATCCAGAGCAGGACCGTCCAGTGGGTTGTCCATGAAATCACAGCTTCAGATCACTGGTGAGCCTCTTGAAAGGATGTGTCTTTGCTGGTTAGAAATGTAAACGTGTTTTTAAAATGAAACGGAAGTTCCTGGTGGGGTGCATTTCAGGAAGCTGAGTTGTACAAACACCAAGAGAAGCTGCACGGTAAAATTGATGGCGTTGTGCCGTCATTAGTTGGCAGAAATACAGCTGGTTTAGTCAGGATTTTATCCAAAATGCATTCTGAAATGGTAGAGATTTTTTTTGTGTTTAAAAAAAGGAATAATTCTTTTTGACTGCTGTTCAGTAAATGAACGATCCTCTTTGAAATGTAAGAATGTGATCTGGTACTGTTTTCAGTTACTCACACCTGACATAACACCAGATGTAACACTTTCTCCTAGCAATCTTTTTATATCTCAAGCGAAATGAATGTAAACTGCTGTTCATTAAATTTCCCTACTTCTCTCTTGTTACGTGTTTTTATGGCCACCATTGTAAGGAACTTTAATAAAAGTGTTGGTGAGAATAATTACTGTGATTGAGCACCCGTAGACTGCATAGAAATGGATTTACTTTCGCTTTGCTTCTTGCAGTGCCCCACCAACAGAGCAGCTTTTGAAACTTAAATGCCGAATTTTCTTCACTTTTGCTCTCTGACAAATTTTAGGAAAGCATAAAAGCTGAAGGCTGGGAATGGGAGATCTGTGGATGCGTGCAGGTCTGTGTTTAGAAGTATCAAGGGTAAATTTTGCACCCTCAGTGCAGATGATCTTGTGGGTGTATGCGGAAGTTTCAGAAAGTTAATGTTGCAGAGATGAGTTGTCAAAAATAGATGAGAAACCTTTAGAGCAGAAAGGGAACTCAGTCAGTTACTCTGGCTGTAGCTGGCACACTGAGGGCACAAACTTGTTTTTTTTCTCAGTAGGCCATGGGACTTTAAGAGAAATCTTGTCCCTACAGATTGATACTGGAGAGAAAAATTGAAGAGGTTTGGAAGGAGGAATATCCTCCACACAGCGATGGAGAGCAGAGCTAAGGGTTGAAATGACTGTCAAACGCTTGCTCCATTAAAGGCCAGTGACTCCCATAAAGACTGAAGTTAAAGAAGTGTCTCAGTGGTTACAGTTGAGGCTGATTGCTGGAGATGTTGAGGCATGAAATGCTGTAGTATAGAAGTGGTACATATTAAAATATGGATATGGATTTCCCTTCCCTAGAAGGGAGGGGAAAGGGAGCTATTTGTGAAAATTAATGTTAGCTAACTGAGGTGAATTTCTGTAAGATGTCTGTAATGCAGAGAGAAGGAGTTTCCCTTGGGAGCTGTTGAGAGCAGTTTATACTAAGCTACTTCTCTAAAGCTCTGAAGGAGCAGAGACTATAAAGGGAATCTAGGTAGATTAGCCATATGGGCTTCAATTAGGCGTCTTTTCTTAAGGAAGCAGTGCAGTGCGGTGGATGGTGACAACACAGCAGACCAAGTTGTTGTTTGTTAGAAGAGCCTGAAGTTCTTTGGCCAATTGGAAATTATAATAAATTTGTTTTAAGTACTGTTTTGTGAGTTTAGTGATGCCAAGGAGTTGAAGAGCACTCCTGATCTGATGTCAGGGGTCGAATTTTGCACAGGTATGCTGCTTTGACTGCATGGTGGTAATTCAGGACAGGAGCATTGCAGTCAGTGATGCTGAATTTAAAAAAATAAATGAATAAGAATAATAATAATTTAAAAAACCCAAAACCAACCAATCAAACAAAAAAATCCCCAGAAAAACCTTAAACCAAAACCAATCAAAGAAAAAAAACCAAAGCACATCACCCCTTACCCCCAGTAAAGCTCTGGAGCTGCAGGCCCTGTGCAGGTTTTGTTGTCTCTGGAGCAGTTGGTAGTTGTTGGAACTCAGAGTTTGCCTTTAGTTGTTATCTTTTCCTTAAGTTTGCTTTGGTACAGAAAGCTCAACACAACATTCTTTGTCTTAACGATCTTTTCACTGCAAGTGGTGATGTTTTTCCACGGGTCCTTAATGAGAGACCCAGATCGTGTTTTGAGGTTTTTAATGGACAAATGTCATCAACTCCAGGAATTCTCTTGGCTGCTGATTGACAGGAGGAGGTTGTGGGGGATATTTTCTATTTTCAACACCTAAGTGCTTTTGTGGATCTTATTGATTGTATAGTCTCATGCTGTAGAAGTACTGTAGCATGTTGTAGGCATTGGTGGGAGCTGTAGCATTGTATAAAATGATCTGGAGTGCAAGAGCACTTTTTCCATCTAATATATTGGTCTTGAGCATTATTGTCAGACATCAATGACCTGATACTTGGATAATGAAGCACACAACTGAAAAAGATGATTTGCAATTGAAATCTTCATGGGTAAATTATTATTTTTCTCTTTCTTAACAGTTATTTCTGCAAAACTGAAAGAAAAAAATAAATGGTTTGGACCTAGCCCTTATGTGGAAGTCTCAGTAGATGGACAGTCAAAGAAGACAGAAAAATGCAACAATACAAACAGTCCGAAGTGGAAACAGCACCTTACAGTGTAGGTTTGATGGCTTTGTGCTCCATTTTGTTTGAAATAATTGTTAGCATTTCCAAGTACTTTCCTTTTATGAGACATCCTAAATTTTTCTGATAACCTCTTCAGAAAGCAAATTTGCCGTCATCTTTGTGTGAAAAATTCTCCCATCAAGGTACACAAATGCTGAACGCTCATGAAATGTGAACCTACAGGAACCAGTCTTTTTTTCTAACCCTGGTTCCACTCAGTCGATAATTGGTATTTCCCTTAAAATAGTAATAACATAAAATGTACTCAGTCTGTGAACAGTCTTGCAGCAGTCCTGATTTACCTGACATAAACGTGACCACATACGTGAATGCGATAATGAGAAATGGTTTGGACAGTTGAAGTAGCTTGCTCAGTTCACCCACCTCCCCTGCCAAGAAATGCCCTTATACAGCGCTCAATTTTTGTCTTTTCAGAATTGTCACTCCTGTAAGTAAATTAAACTTTCGAGTCTGGAGCCATCAAACATTAAAATCCGATGTCCTGCTGGGAAGTGCAGCTCTGGATATTCATGAGACTTTGAAATCAAACAGTATGAAACGTAAGTATGAGATCAACGATACCTTGAACTACTGCAGATTCTGCGTGGAATCCTCTGTTAATGGGTGCTGTGTGCAACTCTGAGGATGTCCCTGGAGAATTCCTTTTGTTGCTACAGAGATTGCATTTGTGAGCGTCCTCCTACGTTTTCAGTGTAATCTTTTTTCATTCTACGCAGTCTGTGATGGTATCATTGAAAACACGGTATTACACAGAATCACAGAATCCCAGAACGTTAGGGATTGGAAGGGACCTCAAAAGCTCATCCAGTCCAATCCCCCTGCCGGAGCAGGAACACCCAGATGAGGTTACACAGGAAGGCATCCAGGCGGGTTTTGAATGTCTGCAGAGAAGGAGACTCCACAACCTCTCTGGGCAGCCTGGGCCAGGGCTCTGTCACCCTCACTGAGAAGAAGTTTCTTCTCAAATTTAAGTGGAACCTCCTGTGTTCCAGTTTGTGTCCATTACCCCTTGTCCTATCACTGTTTGTCACCGAGAAGAGCCTGGCTCCATCCTCGTGACACTCACCTATGTGCAAGAGTGAAAGGCTGCTTCAAAGAGCGTTTCCTTTTATATAGCTTAGAAATGAAAACTCTGATGTGCCTCTGGTGCTAGACCAGGAAATGTCTGAAGTTACTTTTGTTCTAAATAAGTGCTATAGGGATAACATAAAAATGTAAAATATATAAAGCTGTGGAGAGACAGAGATGGCTGATGTTTGGTTCCTTGTTTTGGTTTTGGTTTTTTTTCCTTGGTTGCTGTGTTCTGTGTTTGGCTTCTTGAATGAAATGCACCTTTGTGGTCACGTAGTAAGATAAACTCCCATTCTTTTCTGTGCTTTTTCAGTTGAGCAGGTGGTGGTGACGTTGCACCTCGTTGGTGACAGAGAACCAGCAGAGGTGGTGGGAGATTTGTCTGTCTGCCTCGATGGGATGCAGGTCGATCCTGAGCTCCTAACCAATGGTGACGCCTCAAGCACAAGAAGTAAGTAACTTCCAGTTCAAATGTGCCCTCTGAAAATATATCTGTATGCAAAGCTTTAACACAGTGTTTTAGTAATGATAACCAGTGGTTTCTGTAACTTCCTGTTTGTAGAGACCAGAACTCTTACCCATTTTTATTTGAGGTGGAGTTGTAGTTCACAGTGAAGATTTTTAGCCTTACTGTAATGAAAATAAGATCAACATCTTTATTTTCTAGACTTTGCTAACTTCTGTCTAGCAATCCCAAACTTTAACGAAAGCCTCTAGCTTCCCTGAATGTTTAATAACATCATAAACAAAAGAATATAAAATAAGTTAGTTTGATATAATAATAACAGTAGTAAGTATTCTGCTCACTGGGAATCCTGGGTTTATATTATTTTTTTCTTAAAATATGTCATTTAAATGAATGTCTTCATAGATTTTTGTTCTCTGTGGAGCACTGTAGAGAGGATCCCACTATTCTGTTTAGTTGGTGTCTTCAGTTTCAGATCACCAGTATGATTTTTAACTGAAAATCTTGAGCACGTGTTAAAAGGATCCCTCACGTGATCTGATGGTGGGGGTTTTTTCTGTAAATAAAAGCCAGACGCTGGGATTGTGTGGGGTTTGTGGAGCAGGGCTGAGGTTTGTTGGTAGAAGTACCTAGTGAAAGTAACAGATTTCCCTCTTATGCAGTACTTGGGTTTCATCTCTGCTTTCTTCCATTTCTTGACATTCACCTATTGAGAAAAAGGTGCTACCAAGTAGAAGAAATACAAATGTGTTGTTTATTGAGATTTCTGCTTCTGGGATTAAAATCACTTGCACGCACAGCCCAATAACAGCACATTACCGTAAGCCTTTACGTGACGCCATCCTTGTTGTTGGTTTAGATCTGTACGTAGTTCCCATCAGAATTGATAGCTGATTTCTTTGTTAATGGCATTTGCTTAATGTTATGGGAATAAAGTATTTGTGCTGTCTACGTGAATGAGGAGTTCTGCGCTGCATATTTAAGTGTTGCAAATGCTGGCACAAAAGGCAAGTGTTTCCAAGCTGTCTGAATAAGCAGTCGCAAAACGTTTGCAGATCTAGGCTGTGCTGCTGTAATTCCATCTGGAGTGCAGCCATATTTTGTACCTGCCTGAATGGCTTTGTGTAAAATGGTGTACAGAGGACGGGAAAGGTCCAGGTTAGAGAGCCCCAGAAAGCAAAGCCCCTGCGGTTGCTTGCTGGTGAACCAGAGAGATTTTGGAGAAGTTGTTGTCCTTTCTGCTCTGCCGGTCGTCATTGAAAAGGGAGAAAATAGGAGAAGTCAGCTCCTTGAAGAATGGAGAGCACTGCTTGATACTGCCACAAAGACAGGAGACAACGTGATTGTCTTTGGGAATATTCATACCATCAAATGGTATCTTCTTATGTCCTCCATAAGGTGAAAATAAAACTCCCAGTGGCAGTGGTTTAAATAAAATGTATACACACACGTGCGTCTAAATAGAGGCATGCAGAATATATGCAGTTTTGAAATAAGGTGGTGGATAAGCAGCACATAGTGGATCACCTCTACATGTGAAAGAGATGTGAGCATTAAAGACTGCTTCTTTTATTGGCAATTGTTCAGGATGTTGCTTGTAATTCTGCTGTTAATTTTTCTTTCTGGTGTTTAAGGTCCTACGCAGAGTGATAGCTCCAAAGTAAGGAACGAAACACGGTAAGACTTCTTTCCTCTTTCTGTTTTTAGATTGCCTTTTAGTGTCTGCAGTTTTGAAATAGGAATTGTATGTTTTATAAAGACAACAAGTGAGCAATTTCTCAGTATACCCTGCAACAGTATTGGTTAAGATCCGAGCATGTGCGAAACAAAAGTACTGTACCGTTGTACCTTCACATCTTAAATTGTTTTCCATATGAACCCCATCTTTTAGCTTCAGTTTGCCTCCATATCTGACTGATCCTCTGGGTTTTTTTTTCTTTTTGTGTTCTTCATCCAATGATTAACCAAAATAAAATAAAACCGAAAATGAAATCGTACTGGTGAGTAGATGGCAGTGGTTATTTTTACACTGTTTTGCTTTGTAGCGTGGAGGTATCGGAATTATATTTAGCTTTGTTAAGAAGATAGCAAAAGCTGTCTGGCAGTTGCAGTGATTTAAGGTCGATAGCAGATTATGTGCCCTGCTGCTTGGTGGGATAAAAGCGTGACTGTACTTGATGGTAGATTAACCTGCAATGAGCACCCTGCCACTTCAACTAGTTCCCAGTACTACAAGTATTTTAAGGGTCGGTCTGTACAATGCACAGTGCTCTTTGATGACATCTGGAGTAGCTAAGTCAAATGTCACTGTTTTGTAATAGATCATGGCTCTTAGCTGTGTCATCTGAAGTCTTTCCATGAAAGATTTTGTTCTGTTTCGTTTTCATGCTCAGAAGAATGCTTCTGCACTTGGATTTCCATACTACCCGAGTGTGTAACAGTGTATTAATTACAGTAATAATAGCTGATTCGGGTTTAGTACCAGCCAGCAGGGTTTTCAGTGTCCATTAAAGTTCCATTTTGAGGACCATGTAAATTATCTACAATGTGTCTAGCAGTGGTTATCGTTACGTGTATAATAGTTTTGATACGCATTGTTACACCTTAAGCAAACCGGTCAAATACACTGAAGATTAAAGGTTGTACTTTTGACTTCCATGTTCAAACAGCAGCAGGATGCTTTCTGAGACTGAGGAAAACCAAGGCTATCGCTCTGACAAGCTTCAGATCACTGAAGATTTGTACATGTTTCATAGCTGTTAACTTTGGCGTTGGTGTGGCATGGTATGAATTGTGCACCACACCTGGTAGAGAGCAGAAGTGTGTTTGACAGTGATACTGAGGTCAAAAGTACATTACATTCTACTTGATCCTTGTGATTTACTTAGGCTGAGCTACTGCTGTTTATTTTGTGTATATTTAAAGGTGCTGGGCTGAAACCATAACCTGTGGTGTTATTACAGGTGGCCTATGTGCTTGACCTGCCAATCCACTAGGATTTTAGTTGACAATCTTTTTATTTTGCTGAACGTATTCTGAAAATAAAATTATTTAGAAGTAAATATGTAGATACATGTAACTCCTTAAGGAGCTACAAATATATCAAGAGTAATACACTGCTAGGTATAACTGAACAGTACAGAATGGATGAGGGCTGCTGTTTAATTTTTTAATTCTTCTTAAGTTGAGAAGCTTATATTCATAGCTGTTGATCAAAACTTCAGGGCTTACTCCTAAATTCTTCAGTGCTTTCTAGAATTGAGTTTAGGGGGAAAACTGAAGCACTCTGTGCGTGCTGAGCGTACGTGGAGCAAACGTGCACGGGCTGTGCTCAGGCCGTAGTGAGCTCCCATCTCATTTGAGACAAGTGGAATTCATGGACAGAAACAGCTGAGCAAAACCCAGAGCCTGGACCTAAAGGCAGGTGTACTGAGTTGGGAAATGGGAGAGGAGATTCCAGTGACAGATGTTATATACACCTACTTCACAATCTTCTCATCAGTTGAGGTTTCACATACCTAAGGAGATAAACTTAGTATGTTTATATGCAGTTGTCTAGGTTTTTATGATGATTATGAACGTAAGACTCTCACCTAGTCATAGCTGTTACATTCTAGTGTCTTCCATAAAGTTCGGTGTTATCTATGCAGTATTAAAACAGTTCTCCTTTCTGTCTTTTCCTGCAAAAGGACTAACTCAAATGGCCTTGAAAGCTGTGAAGATGCTGCTCCCAGTGAAAACAAGACTGTTAACGGCAGCGATTCCCCATTGCTCACAAATGGAAACTGCAAACCTGCGAGACCTCCCAGGCCTTCGAGACCACCTCCTCCCACTCCCCGCAGACCCACGTCAGTAGCTGGTAGGTTTTGAACCTTTCATGCTTATTATCTCCTAAATCATTATTTGAGGTAATAAATGGAGAATAATTAACTCATCAATGCGAGAAAGTAGGGGTTTTTGTTTATAATTGTGAAGTGTTTACAGGATGCAGACAACTTGCTTTGGTAAATATAATGGATTCTACCAGGAATAGAAAAATTGTGCCATTGATGGCAGTCATTGGATTAAAGCATTTTTACAAAGAGACAAAGTTGCTTTTTAGTTTTTGTGCTAAGCTTTTTGTGGCTGTACGTGTGCACTTTAAAACACCAGTTCTTGCACGGTTACTTTTGAGGTTTACAACTAAAATAGATCAGTGATAAATATCAATTAAAGGCTTTTTTCCCTTCTGTTTGCTCTCTCTGATATCACAGCAACTGTAAATGGTCCTTCATCCTCATCCACATCCACAGAAAGCGATGGGACCAGTGCGGGATCGCTGGCGGGTCCAGCTGCAAATTCATCGGCAGAGCAGAGCCCTCAGGGGGCAACTGCTGCAACAGCAGCTCCTGCAACTGCTGCGCTCACCACACCTCCAGTGTCAAGGCAGGTCCAGACAGTAAATCCTCCAGCACAGACACTTTCTACAGTCAGTCAAGGTCCTCTTCCACCTGGGTACGAGTTTACTTCGTTTTATTTTATTTTGTGCTGGTATTTCTGGTTTTACTTTATTTTACTTGATGAGGTGTAACAAAACATTCAGAATATCTGCCTTTTGCTGCATAACAAAAATCCTCCCTGATATTAATTTGGAGGTTTTCATAACTGTTTTGTCTAGTAGGCCTTCAAGCGTGGTTTATTCAAGAAAAGAATTAATCTTTCAGAAAATGTTGCTGTGTCAGTATCCCAAATGCTGTTTATACAGAAAATGTCACCAGTGCCCTTATGATGAACTCTGTGCATACGTGAGCTGTGCAAAATTCGCATGTTTGGAGGATTTCAGTTGAATTAGCGTTACTCTAAAAGGAGATTATGCTCTACAGGTGATTCTGTTCAACAGGTTCTTGATAAAATCGATATTGAATACAAAACTTGGCTTCATTGCTTGCTAAAATTGTGTGCACAGGCATGAATTTTAGCTTCAGTTTGATTGAAGCTGAAGGTTCTCCTGTAGAATATTTTTTGTATTCTAGCTGACATAGAATTACTGTTGATATGAACACTGTGCCACTGTATGTTGTTCAACATTTTGGTGCATCTCGTGAACCAAGCGTTCATTTCAAGCATTTTATTTAGAAATAAGCATTTTATGAAAACAGACATTTTTCGTCCTTATACTGCAGATGAATGGTTGGAGTAGTTTGATCTGGAGGAAGCTAAAAATACTCTTCTATTTGCAGTTGGGAGCAAAGAGTAGACCAGCATGGTCGAGTATACTATGTAGATCATGTTGAAAAAAGAACGACGTGGGATCGCCCCGAGCCTCTTCCTCCCAGGTGAGCCAGGATCAGCCATCCGATTGTTTAGGATATGTCTGGATTTTTCAGAAATTAATTAGCTAGAAAGCATGTTTGTAAACAGAAACGTGAACCCCGTGCAAGTAATTGCTCCAGGTTGTCTCCAGGGAGTTCTGCAACGTTGCGTTGTATATATTTATGTATATATTGCAGCTCATGCTCCAGTGGTTCATAGGCTGTACAGAATTACAAAGTAAAAACATGTGGGATAGTAAAGAGAACTTGATATTAAAGAACAAAACCTGGCAGACGGTCTCATAAAGGGAACCCACCTGTCATACTCGATTTATTTTATAGCTGTTTGAGAGAATTTGCTGATGTATTGCTTAGACTTATTCAGAATGATGTTTTCAGTCAAGCTTTGTAAATAGAACTTATCCTATATGAACTGAAAATCATAAAAAACCCCAACCCAAACCAAACCCCAATGCCTGCACCTTCCTTTTCTGCCAGATCGGTGTGTGAGGAGATCTTGCATTGTACAGCCCAAACTGTCAGGGTTTTTGCTGACTTTTTAGGAGAAACCAGCAGATTATTGTCGTGCGGTTTGGGCAGGATAAAGGCAGTGTTGAAGGTTGTAGCATTGACAGTGATTTGTTTAGTTCTTGAAAACTAAAACAAAATATCCTGAAAGTACAGTAAGTGGAATGAGTTGAGCTTAGTGTGGTATGCAACAAAGTAGAAGTGATTTTGCTCAAACAGTTTTAGCTCTTATGTGGTTTTGGTGGAGGATGAAAATAGAAACAAATGTCTGCTGATGAGCCCATGCTTTATCTCCACTTCCAACCTACTGCCTGTTTGCCTAAAAGTGCTTCTGAGCCCTTAAAACTGTCTGCTGTTGAGAACTGTTGCTTGTACTTTTTTGAAAAGCTGGGAGCGACGAGTCGACAACATGGGAAGAATTTATTATGTTGACCACTTCACTAGAACAACGACGTGGCAGAGACCGACGTTAGAGTCTGTCCGAAACTATGAGCAGTGGCAGCTTCAGCGCAGTCAGCTTCAAGGAGCTATGCAGCAATTTAATCAGAGATTTATATACGGGGTAAGGAATGTAATGATGACTGTAAAGGTTAAGTAAGAGAGAGATCTCTCAAATTTTCAAGCCATTAGTTTGTGTTCTGCATATTGAGAATACATATGTGAGTGTGGGCTTCGGGCATGCTTGTGGGTGGCTTTTCTTCATAAGGATACCAGCCTTTGTAATGGTTTATTTTTGTGATAATTTAGTCTCTGTGTGTGTGTAGCACGGCAGGAGGTAATAACTGGTAACCTTAGTTCATGTCCTTGCAATGTCTACATGCAGTGTAATGGTTTTTCTTTGTCAGCTGAAGGTGTGTGTATAGGTGGTGTTCTTTGATAAAATTTATGTACAATATTGATAAAAGCCATTGGTTTAAAACAAAGTGCAGCTTAGTAATAAACTGGTTTATTTATATTGTGTCTTACATTGGCTTGACCAAAGTCCTGAAGGTAAGCAAGCTCACAGGACGTTTATTTCTGCTTTGTGTAAAGTGAGATATGCACAATGAACGTTATGAAAGCAGGGAAATTGAAAAGAATCCTTCCAGAATTTTAAATCTGATTTATTTTTTACCTCTGATGAGTTGTAAACTACAGATAACTCCAGTTCATGGTACTAGTTTATAATAAATGGTGTGGGTTCTAGATTTGCTGCATGCGTAGAGAATAAAAATGGACCTCCTAAATGGTGGTAGGGGGAACTGTACTGAATGCAGGATTGAAGTGGTTTGCTCTCTGCTTGTTCTGGGTGCTACTGTACTAATTTCCCTTCTACGTAGGCAGGAACACTAAACAAAGAAGAATTATTTTCTTGGCGCTGTAGTTAATGAAGCGTGCCAAGGTCTGTCAAATAGGTCCTCTCTGCAGAGAAAAAGAAATTCTTGGCATCTTTGCTTATATGTAACACTTAAAAAATGCATTTACCTCAATAATTCATGATGGTTATGGTAGAACATCTGGAAAGCAAATGAGGAGTCATTAACGCACCATTTGTTTGTGTGACTTGCAGAACCAGGACTTTTCATCGACGCAGAACAAAGAGTTTGATCCTCTTGGCCCCCTGCCACACGGATGGGGTAAGGCTGACTTGAAAGTGTTTTGTAATGCAGCGTAATTAAACATTAAAGCATGCCCCTGCCAAATGATTGTGTTAGCTGTTCTAGGCTAGTTTTTAAAAATTAAAATCTGGATTAAAAATCTTTTAAAATTAAATCTAATCAAACGCGCTGTTAAAACAGAACCCTGACAGGGATGTGCGATTTCAGAGTAGATTAGAAACTAGAAAGTATTCTGGTTTACTGCCTGTAGTGATCATAATGGCTGCTTTCACACTGCCGTCCTTTGTCAGCCGCTGTCATTAGACACGATTCCTCCCACTGTCCCATTCCTGCCCATGGAATGGTGTCAGATTCTGGCCTGTTTTTAGAGTTTGTTTTCTGTATTCTGGATTTCTCTTGCAAGACCAAATAAAAATTGCAGAAAGAGCTGCAAAATGGTACAGAAGACCAAGACCATTTATCATGAGCTTTGTTCAGTCAGGGGCATACACTAAACTATCTGAGACAAAATATTTCT
>NW_010183977.1:14673-15933 GCF_000695765.1 Mesitornis unicolor
TGGAAACTGCATTGATCATTTTTATTCCCTGAATTATTATTCATAATTTGAATATGAAGCTCTTGTACTTTCTCAATACTGGTGTATACATCTGTTACCTATTTTGTGACTGTAATACTGTCTGTATTGCTTGTAAAGTAATGTCACAATAATCAAAGCAGCTGGAATTTCCTGTGGAGAAAACAGCTTACATTTTTCTTTATTTCTTCCAAGGATAGGTGATGGGGCAGTTTTTTATGACTATTAGCAGTCAGTTGTATTAAGACAGGATCCTATTTCTGAATAACCTATTAAGGAATAATGTCAGTGAAAATGAAATCACAGAATCACAGAATATGAGGAGTTGGGAGGAACCTGGAAAGCTCATCTAGTCCAACCCCCCTGCCACAGCAGGATCACCTAGACTAGGTTGCAGAGGAACACGTCCAGGTGGGTTTTGAGTGTTTCCAGACAAGGAGACTCCACAACCTCTCTGGGCAGCCTGGGCCATGCTCCATAACCCTCACACTCACAAAGTTTGGCCTCATCTTCAGCTTGAACCTCCTGTATTCCAGTTTGGGACCACTGCCCCTTTTCCTGGCATTGGCCATCTCAGAGCAGAGCCTGGCTCCTTCCTCCTGACACTGCCCTTTCCAGATGGATCCCCAGGAATGGGGCACCCCTCAGTCTCCTCTGCTCCAAGCTCAAGAGCCCCAGCTCCCTCAGCCGCTCCTCAGCAGGAGATGCTCCACTCCCTCCATCCTCTTTGTGGCCCTGGTGGACTCTTTCAAGCATGTTGAGGCAAAGCAGTTACAGAGAAATGTGAAGACAGTAGAGGCTGTGGCAGGGTCTAGTGATTTAATATATTTATTCGATGTAGTCTCAGCAATGCATTAAGCAGATATTGATTCTTTTTTCCCTATTGCATCTTTTCAGAAAAGAGAACTGACAGCAACGGCAGAGTGTATTTTGTCAATCACAACACCCGAATAACGCAGTGGGAAGATCCCAGGAGTCAGGGGTAAGAAATCAGTTGCAGCTTCGTTTGAGTCTAGAATGAAAATGTAACAAAGTGGTGAGACTGAGAGCTAGGAAGTGCTGCCCACAGCTGCAACGTGGACTGTCCTACACTAACTTCAGACAGCCCGTTAAAATAATAAAAGGCCAAAATGTAAACTGTCAAAACATTACTTAGTAATAGGTACAATTATCAGGAAAGTCTTAGTCAACAGCAATAAGCCTTGCTGTTGTTACATTTATGTTTCTATTTGCTGTTATTCC
>NW_010183978.1:0-271 GCF_000695765.1 Mesitornis unicolor
CCAGGGCACCCAAAAATGCAGCCAGGGGACCCCAAATGAAGCCAGGGGACCCTAAAACATAGCCAGGGGAGCCCAAAATGCTGCCAGGGGAACCCAAAACCTCCATGGGACACCTCATGGCACCCAAAAATGCTGCCAAGGGACCCCAAACACAGCCTGGGGACCCTGAAATAGAACCAAGAGACCCCAAAATGAACCCATGGCACCCAAAAATGCAGCCAGAGGAGCCCAAATACAGCCAGGGGACCCTAAAATGAAGCCAGGGGACCCC
>NW_010183979.1:0-14174 GCF_000695765.1 Mesitornis unicolor
GCAGCCCTGAGTTAGCAAGGTCGCGGAGCTCACAGGGAACCATGAGGCTGCTCCCCGGGCGTTAGCTCACACCTGGCTCTTAGCCCCTTGCCCATGGAGAAGCAGCTCGTGTGCTTGTTGACATGGGCCGACGAGGTGCAGTGTTCATCGGGTGAGGAACAACTCCTTACTAAATACACTCCCTGCAAGCTCGATGAGCATGGAGAGCCGCCTGGGCCGTTGTCTGTGCCCCCCCCGTCGCCAAGGCTCTGTTAGTGAGCTACCGCTTCTGAGAGTGCCAGTGAGTGCTTGTAGGACTGCATTGCATTTCGTACGGGTCTGTTTGCTGGCAATGCAAACAGTAGGTGGGTGTGCTCAGGGTTTCTTCTTCAGGGCGATGTTGCTGAAGGTGGCTCTTGGAAGCCTACCCGTGCCTGCATAGAATCACAGAACCATCCAACAGCCCAGGCTGAGAGATCATCTGGTCCAGCCTTCTGTGGAAGAGAGCCTAGATGAGATTATCTAGCACCCTGTCCAGCCACATCTTGAAAACATCCCGTGATCAGGACTCTACCATGTCCCTGGGTTCCTGTGGTTGGTTGATCTCACTCTAGACAAATTTATGTTTCCACTTGTCTTCTCCATGTGGCTCCCTGTAAATAGACAGCCTCCATCCTCTTTGTAGCCACTCTTTTAGTACTGGAATACTGTGATGAGCTTCCCTCTAGCCCTCTCTCCTCCAGGGAGAGAAGACCTAACTTCTTCAAGTTTTTTTTCCTCATGTGGCTCTACTTTGGACCCTCTTCAGTCTGTCCATGTTTTTCTTGAAATGTGGGGACCAGAACTGCACATAATACTCAGATTCAGTTTGACAAGCGCCAAATCTCTCTCTGCTAGTAATATCTCTGTAGATGCAGGCTAGGATCTGATTTACCTTCATTGCTATAGGAGCACAGTGCTGATTGATGTTCAGCTTGTTGTTCACCAGGACTCCCAGGTCTCTTCCAGCAAGGCTGCTCCCCAGCCACACAGGTCCCAGCCTGTACTGTTGTCCCACATGCAGGACTTTGCAGTTGTCTTTGTTAAACCTTATACTGTTCTTCCAGCCTGTCCAGTTCTCTCCATATGATAGCTCTCCCTCCTCATGTGTCTATCTCACCACTCAGTTTAGTATCATCAGCAAACTTGGTGAACGTGCTTTCAATCCCATCATCCAGATAATTTGTAAAGATGAACAGTGTGGGTCCCAGTGTCAGTCCCTGAGGAACCCCACTTGTGACAGGCTGCCAGCCTGAGTAAAAAAACAGTGATCACCACTCTCTTAGTCCAGCCTGTTAGCCAATTTTCTACCCCTCTTGCAGACCACCTATCCAATCTGTATCTTGCCAGTTTTTCCAGAAGGCTTCCTCATGGATGGAGGCACAGAAAGAAGACTTTCAAGGTTTTATGTGGCTTATAGGACTTTCTAGCTGAGTTAGCTTCTGCCACTGTGGCTGCGAAACCCAGGTGGATGTGGAGTGGAACCCTGCTGAAAGTAGGTCAATGGAGAATGGGTATGGGATTTTGCGAGTAATTGCTTTTTTCAGTTGAGCAGCCAAATGAGAGGGAGGGAAGTAATTCAGAAGACAGACAAAATAAGTGTTACTCTTTTCTTCTTGTTTTGGTGAGGGGAGGAAGAAAAAAATACCAACACCCCACACTTGTACCAAACAATACATGTTTTTCAACGTGAAATGGTAAGCTAGACAAGAAAGCAAATGGTTTGCTGTTTAAACATTTTCTGTTATCCTGAAACCCAGTGGTAAAGGCACTCCTCCAAGAAATGGGAGGATGTTCAGTTTCCCATTCTGCCTGACATGATTCGAATCTGCATCTTTTCAGTAGCTCATCTGATCATCTTATCTACAAACACATACATTTGATTTAACTTAACTTGCTGTGTTTCTCACCTTCTTGTTTTCTCTTTGGTCTTTGTTTCTTAATTCATGTTTTTCTTTCAGTATTTCTTATATTTGTACCTATTTTTCATTTTTATCGAAAATTCATTACAACCATGAGAGCATACAGTCCACAGGGCTGAAGCTGTACATATATCTGATGTAGGTTCAAATAGTCAGGGAGGAACATGCCATCTGTGAACATTAAAATTATTTTTCTTGGCACTTGACATATTTCTAAATACACTAAATTCTACTGATATTTCTGCTATAGACAGAAACACTTTTTTGCCAGATGAAGTTTCTAGTATATTTGTTTTATGCACTAGATCTCTGGGATTTTAGCAGACATTTACACACAGCAAAAAATAACAGCCTGAGAAATCACATAACATTCCAGACTTATAGTCAGAAAATGGCATTGAAATGCTGCAATAATTAGATTTTCTGCAATAGTTAAATTTTCTTTCCCCACATATATTTAAAATTACTTTTCTGAAAATGAGGAAATTACTTACTGTTTGACCAAATTGTTATTTACTGAGTGTTCCAAGAAACAGAAAAGTTTCAGCGTGCTTCTGTGCAGCATATGGACTCCAATGTTACTTGATAGCAGACCCTGCTTTGCTGACTTAATGCAATATTTATTCCTCAATGGAGATGTTAAGGTATTTTTCATATTTAAGTTGTGACATTGAGGCTTCTACACTAAGGTACCGTGAGCAGCCTTGGAGCAATCATTCTTTCTGTCTGTGCTTCATGCGTATGAAAGAAAGAAAGGAATATGGAGATACATCCCAGTTATGTAAGTTTGAAACTGAGCATCTGACTCAGCAGGATTTCACTGTTACATTGCTTGTCAGACCTGCTGCTTTTGTAGAAAAGAGACAGAGAGATGAAAGGTGCTAATACTGCCTGAAATAATTCTTTTTTATGATTTTTATTACCTGGAGCTGATAAACATGGTTTCAGTCCAGTACCCTCCAATAAGAAAAGCAATTAGTGACTTTTACTTACCACCGTGCGGCCAAGTACAACCACATAATTACATAAAGAGCAGAACAATGACATGAAGAAAAATCCCCAGACCCGGCAGAAATTTAAACCACATAATTATGCACATAGTTTGGAAGTACATGTTGTTACCAGTGCAATTTTCTCCCCTCTTCATTCCCTGCCTTGTTTTTCTTACATCCTTTACTGCCATTTATATTACATTAAGCTATTAGCTCATTGTAGTGAGGAATGTCTCTTACCATGCTAACACATTACACTTCCAGTGCTAAGATGTGTGTATTTGGATACCATGGGAATGCAAGTAACAGCTAGAGTAAGAATGGGAAAAGGTTGGCCATAAGGGAAAAATAATTAGCATGAGTGGATCCAGTAATGACATTCATAGTGGGATGTTAACAAGAATGTAATACCTAAAAATGGTCTGGATACAACTTTCAAAAGTGAGGTAAATCTAGTATTTTAGCCATCACACATTACTGTGCAGAATGTGTTAGGAGTGATACTACACTAAGACCTGGTCTACCCTTTTCAGTTGAGTCAACAAGAGGTGACTTAAAAATGGGTCAGACCAAAGGAACCAAAGCATCCAAAGCACTGCAGAGCTGCCCACCGTGGGTGTGTACAGCAACACGTAAAAATTGAATGCATGGAGTGAGTGTTCCTGGGTATACGTTTCAGTTTCTGGCCATCGGCAGTTTCAGGGTCTTCTGAATCAGAAGCTGCTTCCATGCCTTTCTGATTAATAGCTTTAAGCTGACTCTTGCTTAGTCTTTTTTTAATTCCCATTTATACTCTTTGCTTCCATAAAGCTTCTTCTATAGCGATCAGTTCTCTGATGTCATTATGTCTCACCCCCAAGTTGCATGTTTTCACAGGCACATTTGATGAAACCAATGCCAGGGACCTTCCTGGAGCTTGAGGAGGATCACAAGTAAACACGCAGCTTGTGAGGAAAATGTCAGTGTATTTCTCAACACACCAATACGAGGGCTGTTAGCCAGAGTTCCCCCCCTCTGGCATAGCTGTGTCTGCTGCTGACACAAGCTGTTGCAGCTGAGGGCATGCAGCTGCAGAAGCCTCAGTCAAGGACTGAAACCAAGAAAATGCCATTTTGAAGGAAACGTAACTTCACCACAGTGCTAGATCAGTATAAATGAGGAGCTCTGCACAGCTTCTCTGCTACAGTATGATGCAGAAGGCATGGCACAGGGGGATGCTGGCAGGATAGGATGGGAGAAGCGTGACCTCCTCAGCCCTTCCAGTAAAGGTGCCTTAGTGGGTCACGTAAGCAATCGCTCGTGACAAGGGAGGCTCTGCTGCTGCAGGGTTTCGTTCTGCAGTTCTTGCTCAGCCAAAACTCAGCCATTCTGACCACGGATGGGGTCTTGACTTGGAGGGGAGGGCTACAGCTCTTGGGACCTTTTGCATTGCTGGAGTTTGCACGTTCAAGGTGTAAGGTCTCATTTCCAACAGCACTGATTAGTGTGGCTTTCCCACATTAACCATTTTCACTCCTCCCCTTTTACCAAAATCTCAGAGCCCACTGACAGTGGAGTCACAAAGTTACATACAGCATGTAGCATGCAGGTTGAAAGTGTGGTCTGGCATGTAGCAATGTGAAGGAGCACATTGGTATTCCCTATCTACAGCTGAGTTATGAGTGTGCAGGGGTTTTGTTCCTTTTTTAGGATTTAGTCTCAACAGATCAAGAAATTAGTGCTCTAACCACCCTCCTGGTGGA
Source organism: Mesitornis unicolor (assembly GCF_000695765.1). Lineage (NCBI taxonomy): Eukaryota > Metazoa > Chordata > Aves > Mesitornithiformes > Mesitornithidae > Mesitornis > Mesitornis unicolor. The sequence continues at coordinate 4,675 of NW_010183979.1, forward strand.
AGTTACCACTACCTCAGCTGCAGAGGGATGGTGAAAACACCAACATAGCTGTACAAACTGAACTGGAAAATTTTTATCAGTTCTTATTTTTTATTATTTTTATTTGGATTTATCCACACCCTCCTCTAGGCTGGACACACTTACAGTTCCTTGCTACTTTCTACTCTTTTTCAATCCACCCCTGGTTAATAGACCCCTGCATTCGGGTACTAATTACAAGACTTCTGAAGCCAAAACCCAGAAGTACTAAGCATGCAATACACTATTGTCAAGAGAAACTATGACTGCTAAGCATGTTTCACACTGGCTCAAATACCTAAATTGGTGTGCACCTGGGTCAATAAACAGCTAGGAGAAGTCAGGTCCACTGACCAATACAGACTTAAAATCATTGTCTTACATAGCCGAATGGCCAAGCCTTGCACTATTACCAACACTTTTAAAAAGTTCGGAAATATTGTGATATTTATTTTTTCTTAAAGCATCAGACTCCAAGTAACACCAAGTTTAATTCTCTAAGTAAACTTAGAGAAGTTTACCTCTGTCTAGTCGGTACTTCTGAAAAAAAATATTTTAATGCCTTTGTTTGTAATGGAAAAAAACACATTTTTTTCAGATGCTCCCATGCCAGAGGCAACCCAACTGTAGTCAGTTCAAGTACATGATCCATAAAATCTCACAAGCAAATCTCATGTTCTCTTTTGGACACCCTGATACAAAGTTTTAAAGTGTTTGAGTTTATTACCACTGTTCTTCTGTATATACAGAGTCAGTATGCGCACACACACACATAGAGTTTAAAAGCAATGATGCTGCTTTCTCTCTCTTCAGACTTAGACAATGCTAGGCAAGTCACTTAAGCCACTGCTTACAATTCACTCACTGTTTCTTCCTCATTTTCTTACACCTGAGCTGACAATCTCAGAATTCATTTTCAGAACCAAGTGTGAAATAGCATTATCTGCAGGTTCAGGCCTTAAGCATTTCAAATGGGCCTTTGAATTAAGAATAAGAATTAAGAATACACCTGTCCAAAAGCTGTCTACATGTCAGCCCTCTACCTCTGCAGCAGACTGCAGCACCTGCTCTCCTCACATGGCAGTGATGCATTTCCCTATGGTACTGAAAAATACTCAGAAGAAAATAAGTCATTCTTTTACCAGCTGAAGAGCTGAGGAGCTCTGGGCATGGCCTGGGCTCCCTGCGTGAGAGGGAGGAAAGCAAAGACTGAGCACTTGCTTGCTACCTGGGCACGGCCTGTCCAATGCACCAAGTGAGGTTGAGGCCCCATGAGCAAATGAATCGATGGCTGTAAAATTTAAGTCCTTATCACAAGTTAGGCATGGAGGGACAAAATCACCCTGCATTTCCAGCTTTCATCTTGGCATTTTCCATTATGTATGTTTTTTACTTTGGATGCTTAATTCTTTGTCATCTATAGCATGTGTGTTTGCTCTCTGTTAAAAGGATAAAAAGGCAACCTTACAGGTCACCCTAAGGTACTTTGCAGACCTGAGTACAGCAAAGTTACACCAGCAGACCTGAGCCACTTGTTTGCACTAGTGCAGCCATAGCAGAGATAGAAGTCCCAGCGTCACAGCTCTTACCCAGGTATGGGGCCCACATGGTGGTGGTGTCTGGTTTTTTACCTTCATTGTTTGTTTGGTTACCAGCATTTTTTCTTCAATGGACAATGTAACATATCAGTCTAGTCAGTAGTTCCTCTCTCTGGTTCAGATCACCTTTCTCTGCATAAATACTAGACGCCATTTGTTCCTCACGACACTGTAATGGCACTTTCACATTCCCATCCAGGGCTGGTTTTGCTTCTTCTGGGCTGTAGCACAAAATAACTGCAGTTCTGAAATTTCTTCCTTTTGCTGGCAGGTTGCCGATCTGTCAGGAAGTCCAGAAGAGGTGGACAGCTCCAGTGCCATATCGATGTGCTACACAGAGGTGCTTTGTTTGGTGCCTCAAAGCAGACATTCCATAACCTCTCTTGGCAGCTTGGCTAGCTTGCCTCTCCAGGGTTCTGGTGTAGGTGAAATGAGCAGCAGAGCCATGGCTGCCTTGCTGTTCTGGAAAACCACCTTTGCCCATGCCTACGGTCAGTTTTGCAGCTGCTATGCACATCCCTGGTCCCATTACACTACTTTGTAGTGTACCCACAGTTCATTTGTGTTCATTTTAAAAACAGATTTTGAAAGTGTTCTTTTGTTCCTGAGCATTGCAACCCCCAAGGAGGAATGAGTCACAATTCTGGATATTTATTAGGCAACAATTCCTAAAAATGAGCAGTGATCAATTTGTGAAAGGGGTTGCTTCCCAGAATCATTTGATAAGCACCTGTGAAGAAAAGCTACCTGAAAGGATTATTCATTTCTAAAATTAAAATTTAATTGATGTTCTGTGGTTTGTGTTTTGCTCTTTGATGGTGAAACCTTAACTGGAGCAGAAGGCTCAGTGTCTAAGTGAGAGAATGTCTGAGAGCCAGGAGCTTTCCTACAATTTACTGTATTTTATTTCTAACCTTGATCTCCTTTGTCTCTTTCCATCCAGGATGGAGCAGCACCACCGAACTACTTTGCTTGTTGTGGCAGGGAGGGAAGTGCTGGATTTTGTAAGCAAGAATGTCTACAGGGTGAGACTGGGTACAGTGCGGAGGTTTCCCTACCCCTGTGCTGGCTGCAGATGGTGCCTCCCCAGAGTATGAACCAACATCCTATAGGTACCTTTGCTTAGACTCCCAGAGTGGTTTTGACTTTGGATGCTTAATTCTTTGTCATGTACAGAATGTGTGTTTTCTCTCTGTTAAAAGGATAAAAAGGCAACCTGATGGGTCATCCCATTGTATTTTTCAGACCTGAGTACAGCAAAGATACACCAGCAGACCTGAGCCAATGTGCATTGTACAGCACAAACATTTTGTAAACTCAAAGCAGTTCTGCTTACTAATGTCCTTGTGCTGTATGTGGTACCTGAGGATTAGTTTTATTGATTGTCATTAAAATGTTGTCTCTGCTTATTTTTGCCCATTACAAAGGATGTTCTGCTGGCTAAAGCCAAATAAAACATTTTGTACCATTTTTTCTATAGCCTTGACATAAATCCTTTGTGATTTCCCTATAGCATAACTCTTGCCACCTTCTCAGACTCCCCAAGCAGGGCAGGGGCACAAGGATTTTAACTGCACCAGAGACAGTGAGTTCCCGAGTATTGCATCAATTGCTTTCACAAGGAGGAAAAAGAAAAAAATTAATAAATCCCACTTTCACTTTGCCCTGACAGCATCTAAACCTGTGTCAATTAAATGGCTGCTGCTGCTGCTGCTGGCAGCCAAAGATGACAACATTGTTGTGAGGGTGGAGGAATCAGGCTCAGTGAATGCACAGTAGGTATCTACACGCAGTCAGCTTTCTCTTATGCAATTGCAACACAATTCACCACCTGAGCTACTCTGGGACTGCTCATTTGGCTGGCACACTCCCTGTCTGAGCAAATGCTGTTTATACAAATAGGCTCTGTGGAGCTGTGTTGTTGACTCTTCAAGAGCTCCAGTGACCTGACTCGGAAGTTGCACTTGATGAAGCACGTCCTTAGGGTGTCCTTGATGCACTTTCTTGGGTGACACGCTTCATCTTTTCACACTCCACTTCACAGGGGCATTCATGCATCGTCCAACTGAGCCACACAATTAGACAGGCTGCCTACCACACATTGATGTAGATAACTCATTTTTAATGACATTTGAGCAAACTTTCAAGATTATTTTTTTGTCTCATGATGTCTGTGCTGAAGAAGAGTTGCTGCTGAGAAGAAATCATAATTGCTGCAGCAAGAATACTTATCTAGCACAAACTAGTTCTCCAGCAGAGGAAGCCTTCTGCAGTCACCCCCTGAGTTTTAACGTAGCTGTAGCTTTTGCTTTTAATATAATAAGGCTTCCTAAAGTGCATGTTCTGAGTCATTAGCAGCTCATTACAAATGTCAAATATCAAATAATAACTAAATTTACTCCAAATGAACCTAAAAAAAAATCTAGTGATCCAGAAATACCCTCATGAATTATTCTTTAGAACAGTACTGCCCATCTTAGAAATCAAAAGTCATGAATTAGCCCTGTCCTGCTCCCTCCAAACCATGTCTTGAAAAGCAGAATTAATTTTTTTTGTGGTTAAAAAAGACAGCCTGAATTATTTTGTTTGCCTTGTGGTAAATTGAGACTGTATCTCATACTTGGATCATGTTTTTAATTATGATTTTAAGTTCCCATGATGGCTACAGATTTCCTGTTTAAGGAAAGCCAAGATTCTCTCACACCTTTTGACCCCACTTTGGGTAAAGAAACAGATTACTCTGCTAAAACTGCAGGTGTTTGCCACAGTGAATACAGTTGCTATGTTCAAAGATGGCCGATAATCTATAGAATCAGGTAATACACTGGACTGATTGCAAAATTTTTCTTCATATGCTTTTCGATTTACTTTTTTGTTTCATAAAGCTTCTTGCTAAAGAAAAACTTCTTTTCCCCTTGCATTTGGGATTTTGCATCTTAAATATTGTTTCTACTGCACTGCTTCAGTGACAATTTTAAGATTTTGGTACGCCACAATCCACCAGGGCTAAATATGCAGCCAAATTTTCTGATACAATAGCAAAAACTTAGACTAGAAAACAATAGAAAAACAATAGAAGACTTAGCCCAATAGCTTTATGAAAAGGCCATAGGAAATTCTCAGATTCAAAAAACTGAGACGTCACAAGAAGTTTAATACTGAACAGACACTTTAAATGTTCTCATAGCTGAAGCCAGCACAATTGGACTGTTGTGAATTAAAAGTTTGGCTCCTTAATCATTAAAAAAAAAAATTCTTGCAATGAAGCATTTCCAGATTTCCAGTATCATTTTTTCGGGGGTTTCCTTGACAAAGTCTATGATCTCCAAGATCTTTAGGCATTATCCTTGAGGGCACTACCCAAGTAATCTTGGATACATCCACACTGTGAGTAGAAGAGGGCCTGGGAACACCAAAACCATGTCCTCTTGAACTTCCAACCAGCCTGGTGTCAGCTGCAGGCTGGATGCGACATGTCTGCTCCACGCCAGAGGGACAGACAGACAGACAGGCTGAGGCCCCATACCCAACGTTCACAGTCTCGCCCTGCCTCCACAGAGCTCTGGGGAATACGTGTAAGTGCGGGTGGCTGTGGCTTGGTCGTCAGAGCAGTCCTAGACTGCCTTCACTGCAAGGGCAGCATCACTCTGGGCTTTCTAGGGCTATTCCTCCATGGGAAAAAAGTCACTTTGCTGTAGTTGTATCAGTGTTGCTAGACACGAGCCTCATATAGAAACATGTGGGCATGCCAAAGGAGGTGTTATCCAGCCTTGCCTGGGGAGAAGGGGGATGCACACTCCCTGCTAGGCTGCTTTAACTCTGTTGGTAAAGCATTACACTTCAGCAGCAAAGCTGTGTAGGCACAAAACCTGTGTGTATGCTATGCCTGAATTTGGGGCACGGAGGGGGATCTGCACATCTACATGTGTGAAGTAAGTTATCATCTGCTGCCTGCAAGCCAAGCACGCCACCTTACATATATGAAGGCCCATTTTTGTCCTGTGGTTTCCCCAAACACCCTCCCTCCCTGCATCTTTGTATGTTGCTGTTACTCAAACAGGAACTGTTTATGTTCACAGCCTTTAGCAGATGATGCAGTTCTTTTATCTCCCTTTGGCATCTCCCTGCTGTTGCCAATGCAGCCACATACAAATCTGAGAGCGAATTTTCTAGGACAGCACTGTGGGGCAAAACACTCTCCCTATTTGTTTTCTCTCTTCTTTCATCCTAGCTCCTCCTGACCCCTTCCTTGAGCCCTTTTTTATATCCTTTTCCCATTTTGAAGCTCTCTGTCTGCAAAACCAAACTGGTACCTGTTGCAGGTGCTGTGACCCTATGTAGGTCAACCCCTGTGAGTACTGAATCTGAAATGCAGTGGCCCTGCAGCTGCTTCTCGGTGCAGGAGGGTAGTTGCTCTGATCACTTCTTGTGCTGCTTACCCCTGCCTCTCTCCTGTTTCCTTGGCAGATACTAGAAGTGCCATGCTGTGCAACTCACGTGGCTGCAAGCTGCACAAAAATCCCTGGCTCGTCAAGCCAGGAGCCAAAAACTACTTACAGACCTTCCCATTCAGTGCCTCCTTCACCACCACACAGAGCCATGAGCACAGGGTTTATCCTGCTGCTGGGAAACACTTCTGCATAGTGCCCTTTCAAGCAGAAGTCACACAGCCCACAGGACCGCAATTTGAAATGTGACTCAGAAATGTTCTGTGCCTGCAGATGGAGGGGGGAGCTGGCATCTGCTAGCTGCGGAATTGCTCTGAAAGGCTGTTTTGTCCACAGCAAGACCCCTTACCCTCCCTGGAGCTGCAGGTCCATACAGCAGTTACTTCACCACTGCCATCACCACTGAAAATAATGTTGAAAGATGCAGAGCTGTCCTCCTAGTCATGTTCCTGCTTGACTTGCATAGGCACTTTTGAAAGCCCTGTGAGCACCCCACCCATCACTTTGTAGGGCCCTCAGAACTGAAAATCAGTCTCAGCATGACCCTCCATCCTTTTCCTACCAGTTTTCAGTAACAGAAATGGAAACCAAATCTTCATTTCCCATCAGAAACCTCAGCCGCAAGGCTGTCCTATCATTTCATACGCTGCTTTTACTTTTGAACCTTTAGACCTGTGACACATCCTCTACTAAGGTTAAATTCAAAATCAGGTGAATGAGCACCGAAAGGAAAGTCTGTTTCTCAGCATACATTACAGTCCCCAGCCCCCTCCAAAACAAAATGTGTCTCTGGTTCAAGGCAGCCTACACAACAGCGAGCTGCAGGAGCTGTAAGCTATTATTTTAGCTCCCAAGGAAAGTAATTACTATAGCAACCAACACATCCAAATGGCTCTTTGGCTGCTACTGAGACACAAACAACTTGCGCACAAAGGCACATCTGAAACGTGCTGTGTAAAGTGTTCTCGGGTAGCTGTGTTTTGTGAAGAGCTTTATAAAACACGAGTAACTGGCTCCTGATAAATGACTGCCAGAATAACAGCAAGCAATTGTACCGTGCCGTGATCCTAAAATAACCTAATCAATGGCTCAGTATATTTGCCCCTGAAGAGATGAAACAAAAAAAAAGTGCAGGCTCCATTTTAAGCCTGTGTGCTGGGAAATACCCAGCAGAGCTGAAGATACATTGAATAAACAGGCAATAAAATGGTGGGGGTATGTCTGCCCTTTTGTTCTCTGTACTAATGCAAACTCACCGCAGGCTTTAGTGCCAGCCCATCCCCTTCAGCTCACATGAAGTGTGCTGGAAAAAGGAGATTTAATTACAGCCTTGTAATGCTGGAGGGTGTAACAAGTGATGTCTGCGATCTTTTCTGTGTCTGTGCAGCAAACAGCCCAAACAGACGCCACCTCCAGCTGCAGTGCTGGGTATATTAGTGTGGCTATCAGTGCATAAGGAAGCTTCTTGGGCAACAACACACTGTAATCACTGGGCATTGCACAAGTATTACAGCATTTGGAGTGTCTCTGTCACCTTCAAATCAAAATGCCACTGGTGTAAAAACAGCTTAGTAGCTTCCGGGATCTGCGTGCAAAGCTGCGCCACTTCATGGTGCTGAGACAAACAGCTTAGGTTGCCCAAAACCAGAGATCTGGCCCAAGCAACCTGGCCCAGGAGCACTGTCTAAAGATTCCTCACAAGGCAGACACAGACATGTCACCACCCTCAGGGATAGCGAGTGGCATATTGTCATGCTCCTGCTCTGTCACACAAGGCAGCCCTGCTGAAAATGGGGGTTATGGAACTGGGTAGTTCAGAACAGAGCTGAATACTGTAAGTGAGCACAACATGTCTCTTTACAAACCTGAATTGCCTTTTAAGTTTTTTTTTCATCAGTTGAGTCCTAAAGTCTTGCTCTAGGTCCAGAATAAACTGAAAATCACAACTGGGTTTAAAATAAAGACAAAATTAAGGAAGGAAGGAAGTATAGTGATGTAATTTATTACAGAAGTGCCTTAGGAGCAACCAAAAGAGGATCTTGTGATAGCAGGTACTGCATGACAGAGAGTTTTGGTTGACTGTATCCTTTTAAGCAAAGTCACTTTATTTTGGATTAAAGAAAAACACCTGAAAAAAGGCACAAAAGTAAAGTATCCGCACAAAAATAGCAAAAGTGTGTGTAAAATCCTATATCTTATTTCTGCCTTGCCCAACAGTAGCTGACCCACAGGCACCTGGAATGTCCCATTTGCTGATCCCAGGGAAATAAATTCTTCTCTGGGGGTTGACTAGATGATCTTTAAATGTCCCTTCCAACCCAATACATTCTATGATTCTATGGTTTTTCTCATAACAAGTTTATTTTCTGACAGTAGTTGACATGGCATTAAATGTCTCCCTCTCAAAACAACCAACCAACCTTCTCCCCAACAAACTAACAAACAAAAACCCCAAAACAAATCAACACACAAAAAAAGGCCTAAACTGTTCTTTTTCACAGTGTGCCTTTTTGTTATCTTTCTGGTAGGGGAACGACAAGATCTGTTCACCTTTGCTACTGAACAGAAATCTCTTGCCTGGTTTAGAAGAGCTGAGGCCAGGCTTCAGGGCAGCACATAATCTGCCTTCATGCCATGCTCCTGCTATACCTGCAGGGTCACTGACTGTGACAGAGTGGATAAATCCTTGTTCCTCACAAACATTTTGGGTTTTGGGTTGCAAAAGGCTGCTGGAGTATTTTCTTGGTGAAAGCGAAGGGAGATACAGAGAAGAGACCTAGTGCATTGCCCAACTACTTGTGCAGAGCCACAAGGCAGAGAAATGAAACTAAAGTCTTGCAGAGGTAGCAGCAAGCTTTTCTGAACCCTTACCGGCTGTAGTAGTGCCCTGCTGCCAATGTCAGGCATGGCCAGGCCTGGCACTGTGGTTTTCTTCTGGGAAGAAATAAGAGAAAAATGCAAGGAGCATGCATTTGGCCTTCCCTGTAAGCAAAACTCAGTGCCACAGTGAATAAGTCCTGAAACAAACTCTCTCTTAAAAATAGGAATGACCAAAAAGAAAATCCAGTGTAGTGACATGCTGAACAAAACTCGCTTGTATCCTGCATCTCTCTTGTCTGCCTCCTCCATTTACCAGAGGTAGACAGCTAGGACCTGCAGAGGCAAACTATGAGAAATCCCCTAGGTAATGAAGCAGGACTCTTGAAATACTTTGCTCAAATCCTGATGCTGACGTTGTTCCACTGCCCTTACTGTTTCATGCAAGATTCAGTCTCGTGCAAGCTGGTTTCTTTTCTGGTTTATCTGTCATCTTGAAAATTGGGTGGATGGTTCATTAACAGATTTGTCTGCGGTGTTGCTTTTGCACCTGCACAGTCTTAGATGTCACTGGGGTGTGAGTGATCTTGTATCTGTGAAGGTATGTGAGAGGGTGAAA